>NC_056737.1:383482055-383652055 GCF_019279795.1 Protopterus annectens | reverse complement strand
TAGGCTGCCTAAGTTTGGCAACAACCATTTCTACTTTCTGTTGCCTGAATTGTTATTATGATCTTTGCAGGTGGGTTGTGGCGGTGGCGTGGTTTTTATCAGTTGTGATCAAGCAATTTTTGCTTAATGATATCATTTAGAGAGGAAGCAGTGAAAACAGTGCACAATTACAACAATATGGAATTGAGCAAAATAATACAACATAGACTATAAATTTGTGTAAGGTATCTGTAGGCATAGAAATGCGAACAGCATGAAGAACTGGAAGCTAAATGATGTACCACTTCCAGAGATACATCTTAACATGGTTCTGATTCTTGACTAAAAAAAGGCAATATAATGAACAGAAGGCAATGTATATTATTAAATGGGAAAGGAATAACAGTAGACATTATTGAAAGATAAAGTCTCTGGTAGTAAAGAATAAGTGTGTGTTTGCGTGCGTGCGTGCGTGCGTGCGTGCGTGTGTGTGTGTGTGTGTGTGTGTGTGTGTTTCTATGGTACCTATGGTATAAATCCATAATGCTTGGGCAGTGGACACTGATTAGACTGGACAGTAAAGAAGGGAGGTGACAGAACAGTATTTGTATGGATGTATGGATGGTGTGAGTAAGTAAGCCCTGGGTGTACATCTGGAAAAAGAAATTGCAGAGAACTGTAGTGGAGTCAGATATTAGATTTAATTGATTTGGTATGCGATTGTAGAGGGGAAAGGCCAGCAAAGAGAAAAAGTTTGCTAGCTGTAATTAGAACAAGTGAAATGTATTAAACATGTTGTTGAGGTAGAAACAGACTGCTTGTCTAAAACCAGTATAGCAAGTGTAGTTATATACATGGGGTCTGACATGGGTATGACTGGCAAGTTTATTAACTACTCATCTTCAAGAAGTCAGTAGGTCATAAACTTGACAATATATCAAGGTAATTTTTGATAGAAGTTAATGAGCGACTTTTTCTAATTGTAATGGGGAATTTTACAGCATAGTTTTGAAAAGCATTTTTTGTAATATATCTGATATTTATTTTATTACTGCCATTTATTTTTAGTACTTGATTCCTTGATATAGTGTTAGCAGTCCTTGTGGTACATTCCAGAAATAGACTTTAAAACAGACCTGGATTAAACATTATTTTTATACACCAGGCACAGGTAGACTCTATAAAAAAAATACAATAATCAGTATAATGATGCTTCTTGAAGTCTTTCAGAATAGTTCAATTTTTCAATTTTTTTAATTATGTAGCACAGAATTGATGTCCATTTTCAAGTTCTTTTATGTGGCTTATTAGAAGTCTACAAAATACAGCATTTTAATCAATTATGAGTTAGTTCGGTGAGGTGTAAAGTGGGAACATGATCTCTCTGGCAAGACTAAACATGCCTTTTTACTGACATTAAAGTTGAAGTCATTACTAGTGCACTGAATATATATTTTATAGGCCAATTTAGAGAAATGTAGCATTCTTGCTACCTTGTGTTATCTGATTTACAATCATCAGCACATTCTGTTATCCATAACCCATTTCACACTTTTAAATCTGAGAACAGCCAAAAAAAAAAAAAACAGCTCTCATACAAGAGCATTCTGGGCCACCACTGTTAACTTTTGTAAGGATAGACCTTTTACCCCCTGATTATGGATTGACTTTTAATACTTTTAATTTGTCAGATATTTTTTATGTGGAAAAATGTCAAAAGCCTCAGCAAGAACAAGTAAGCAATATGCATTTTAGCCTTTTATCAAGTACTGCTCTTAGCTTTTCACAGAGACAGAAGATTTAAAAAGCAAGCTCTCTCCTTAACAGATCCACACCATTTCATACCATCAGAAATATGTCCTCTCTCTCATTTTGAATGAGCTCTATATATTTATTTTGATCCTCACAACAATGTGCATTAAATACTGATCAAGCTGTTGGGTCTAGAATTATGTCTGCTATGACCTCCCCTTTCCTTTTTGAACTGATATCACTATAACCAATCATTGTAAGTCAGGGATACATCAACAAGCTAACATCTTGTTTAACATCCACACATGATAAGACAACAATGAAGAAATAAGTACCTAATTGATAAAAAAGATTAAAAATGATCACTCAGTATGTAACAGAAATCCACGGTGGTGCAGCGGTATCATTGTTGCCTCACAGCAAGAGGTTCTCCCGTTCGATTCTCGGCTGGAGTGTGGGGAGTGCCTTCTGTGTGGGGTCTGCATGTCCTCCCCATGGTTGGGTGGGCATTTGAAAGACATGCGTAAATGGGCATGCCTTCGTTGAAGGTTGGATGTCGAGCTGGCAGCTCGGCGTTCATGAAAATCTACTGCCAATCATTAGCGGACTGGAGTTCCACTGTGGCAACCCCTAACCAGGAAAAGCCAAAGGACAAACAAACAAACAAACTCTGTATGTAACAAATTTTTAATATAAGGACAACAGTAAACACTCTCATCTCCAGGACATAATCTTTCACAACTGCATCAGTCTGAAAGCTCTTTTGTCTCCAAGATGTAATCTGTCATCAGTAGTCTGAGTCCCAGAGGCAAAAGCGCTTACTGTTGTCTTGAGTTTTGTTATTTCTAGAGCTGTCTTATATCTTGTTTAACATGAATGGTGGATGTTTAGATTTTCCATTAGTCACTGTAGAAAACACTAGGTATGTTGTTTGGTCTCATGCATGCTGATGTTATAGTTTTACTTGTGGCAATAATTATCACATCTGTAGTTATATAAGAAATATCTCACCTTGTCTTTATAACACTTTTAGATATGTAAACTCACAATAGGCATGCAAACAACAAAATAAAGTCCAAGCAAGTGTAACACGCCAAAAAAGTAACGGATGCTTCTGAAATGAATTTCATGATTTTTATGTTTAATATATTTGACATTTAACACATTTGTACATTGTGAATGAATTTTCATTCATATATTAACATTTTAACAGTATAATTGGTAGTATTAGACGTATGGTAGAAGATTTTTGGTGCCAAAATGGCTTATAAAAGGTGTAATTAACTGTTAATTAGTATTCTGATGAAGTCCACATTCCTGTGGATGAAAGCGCTAAATCCTGTGTTCGGTGAATAAAGAAATCTGCAGTAAAAAGTTTTCAGTTTTGAAGGGTGCGTTCATTTCAGAAGAATCCATTACTTTTTTGGCGTGTTACACTTGCTTGGACTTTTAGATATGTCTTTGGCCAGTGTGAAATTTGCACAAAACATACTCTTCAAGTGCATTGGCTACTTCCTGTGCCAGGGTGATTGCTATGTTGTTTATTGCTAACATGTTACATTCACAATTTTCCTTTTCCGTTCTCTGGTGTAATCAAAAAATACATTTACCATTGCTTTCAAGCTTTGAAACAAAGCTGAGTTCATAATAAGACTTGTGTTAAGGATTAGAGGAATTTCTAAAAATTGAGCAGTATCTTGTTTCTGTTGTACATCTCTTATTAATTTTGTGATTCTACTAAAGGGTTCTTTATTGAGGTCACCCATTATATTTATGCTGTACTAGTACTAGACCATGAATTCAGCAATTAATAATATAGAACCATTGATGGAATCCTAACAAGACCTGCTTGGGTCAATGAGGATGGTATTGCAGTCTGGTTTTGAAAGTATTTAATTTACTGCAACATAATTTTCCATTGGCAGTCTAGGAAGGATGATTTACTTCAAATTTTCTCATAGCTTAAAGATGATGGCACAATTATAGAAGGTATAACCATGGGTAGTGATCTTAGGTAAGTCAGTATGATAGGTAAGATATTGTGATCCCTAATAGATTTAACACAACTTGTTCCATATTGCTTTGATTAATCCATCCATCCACAACCTCCCTTCCCATCTTTTGCACATGGGGTCAGGGTGTTGCTTCAACAGTAACAGTCATCTAGAGCCAAGATTCACATTGCCAGGTGGCAAGTCCTGCCCCAGTATTGATTAATATTGTCAGGTAATATCTAGATATAGCTCTGTGGTATGCTGGAATAAAATTATATGATCCAGATAACCCAGGTTCAGTTAATGGGTCAGACACTAGAAGAGATAGAAAGGATATATGGGAATTGAAAAGTTTGTGCTAGCTGTTCCATCCTGGAAGAATGTAGAGGTGTTACTGCTCACCAGATCTGCTCCCATGCAAGTAGAAGTTTGCATGAAAATAGTGACCATAAACTGGGGACATGGGCTCAACTCTGCCAGTCTGGTGATGGTAGACCTCAACAGCACACAAGAAAGCATACATGCACAGAGGGATGACACAGTGACACAGGAGGTGCTTGTGATAAAGTGGGTGCCCATGTTACCCACCAGGGGTGAGGTTAAGGCCATAGGAAAAAAATGTTTCCATAATCTCTGCAGGGATGGATATTGTGCAGTTCCTAGGTCTGAGGCAGAAATTAATGGTTTACATAGGGTTTCAGTTTGCATAAGCCAGAGTCTATCAGACAGAGAACAATGGCGCACTGATAGACAGGGGCATCTCTCTCAACCTCTTAGTGCAAGAAATCTGGTCATAGCTAAAAATATTGGGAGCACAAAGGCCCAAAATCAGGGTCATATTTTAAATACTGCTCTTTTGAAATCAAGCAGTTGGTAGAATAACAGGTTTTTCTTTAGCATCCATTTTCTGAAGGATATGAAGCCTAAAATTCAAATGGCTGTCTTAATTTAGTAACTTCAGTCCACAATGATTTGCCAGAAAACCAAATTTTTTTGAGGAACCCACTAAAAATAAGAGACAAAAATCTTGAAGGATCTGGAAAGTTAAGAGCTATGGGGACTTGGCAGATGGCAATGTATAGACAGTGGCACAAATCACCCACATGGCTATTTGGATGACTGCCCGTCTGTACAGCTCTTGCAATTCCTGGATACTAATGAATGAATGATCTCATGTCCAAGTGGGGAGAGCTTCATGGTTGGAAAGCACAGGTGCAAAAAGTACCTAAAAACATTAATGTTTGCTCATGTCTGTGCATGTTTATTTGAAAATAATAGTTTACTCAGTTATTTTTTGGGTAGATGTTATCCCTATGAGGATTGTGTTTTTGTAGATTTTTACATTCAGAAGTTTAAGCAAGAAATCCTCATACTCTATTGGAGACAAATACAAGAAGGGCTAGTGTTACTGGGCTTCTGGGATGCAGCTTCCTTCATCTTCCCCAAAATATATTTTTGTTTTGTCTTTTTTTTTTTTGCATAAAACGTTCAAATTTATTTTTCCACTGTGCACTCCTGTAACAGATCTATTACTCTGAACTTGCAAGGAAATAAATGCTGCAAGGGGAAAAAACAGTATAGTCATCATCATTAACTAAGATGTTTTTTAAAACAGCCCAGCCGCAAAGACAATCTCCTACATTCAGTTTCTTATGCTTCATGTTATTTCCTGCACCATAATTCTTTAGATCAAAATAATATTGTTATAAGGGCAAGTTGGATGTGAGACAAAGCAGCCTGAAACACAATAAATATTGGCTAGCTAGATTGCCAGTTGCATGTTAGATCCCAGTACTGAAATGCTGCTGTGATGTTGATTGACTGAATAGTTTGCTGACCCAAGCTAACCAATCACATTCAGATTCACACCTGCTTGTGAATCCACTTTGAATTTAGTCGGGACTTAGTGATGACAGAATCAATTGCTTTTTGCAGTAATCAAAATAGGATACTGATGTCTATGCGAGTGCTCATATTTTGTTCTTAATAAGATGAGCCAGTCAGGAGAGTTAGTGTCCTAAAATCAGCATGCTCAGGTACTCAGGGAACAGAGACACAATATTGTAACTGCAAGATAATTTAGAAAAAAAAAATTGCAAGTTGTGCATTTTGGTCTTAATTCTGCCCCAGGCTTCAGTCCTACAATCAAAACAAAGATATATATTAAAAAAAAAAAAAACATGATCAATCTCGCTCATGCCTTAAAAGACAAATTTAGAATTAGGATTCAAAGGTAGGTACTAGGCTATCAGCCCAAGGGTCTACATAAGCCTAACCAACAAGAAACATTTTTAAAGCATCGCAGGTGTTGAACCCTGGACCATGCCCATTATAGTCATGGGACTTACCACTAAGCCATCTGAGGTATATATGCACTGGAAAGTGATTCATTTTTTTTATCCATAATGGATGGGGTTTACAGCTACAGTGTGTGTATGAGAGGCAGCCATTGCCATACAAGGCAGCTGTTAGAGTATCACAACAAACTGGTTAGGCAACCCTCCCACCACTTTACTTTGTAAAGATGTTGTTCGGAAGAAAGATGCTTGATAGTCTAGTTCATGAATGAGATAAATGATGTCCAAGTATTTAGTACTGCATAATAATGTCTAAAAACATTCACAGTATGGAAATTGTTCTGCTTTACTTGCCACCACTTTATAGGTTCATAGGTTCATAGGTTTATACTAGGCTATCTGCCCTAAGGCATTTATAAGCCTAGCCCAAATTATTGTGGCTTACGCCACCCCTTATATGAAAAAATACTGTGCCCATTAGTTTGTTGTGCCTCTGTCCAGCAGTGACCCAGAGATGATTCCCGGGGTAAACCTACGATCTCCCATCCACAGGTCTAGATTTCTCTTGAACAGAGTCAGCGAGGTGCTCTGCCTCACATGGACCGGGATTTTATTCCACAGCATAGGGAGTCTCTGAGTGATAAATCTATCCCTCCAGCACGCCCTATTTATATCCGTGCTAAGGTTTAAGTCGCTTGCTCTAGTGGTTTTGGTGGATTTGGATTTTTGAGGTGGAGCATGTCCATTAATTCGGGTTGGACATGGCCTTGTATGTCAGGCACATGTCACCTCTGAGCAGACGGTATGCGACTGAATAGAGCTGGAGTTTCTTCAATCTGGCAGCATATGACAGATTTTGGAGTCCCTTTATCCTTTTGGTGAGGAACTTTTGGGGTCTCTCCAATTGCTGCAGATGTCGGGTGAGATACATCCCGAATGGGGCATTGTACTCGATCATTGGTCTGATAAGTGAAGAGTACAGGGGAACAATGACCTCACTAGATCTGGATGTGAATCCCTTCATGATCAGGTGGGCAATGTAGAAGGTCTTTCTAACCACTTTAGCAATGTGAGTGTCAAAAGAAAGGCCACTGTCAACCTGGGTCCCCAGGTCCCTGATAACCTCTTCTGTGCTTAGTGGATTGCCACCTATATGGTAGCTTGGGGTTACCTTGTTTTTCCCGAAGGGTATGACTATACATTTTTGGCGCTTAACTTCAGGCCATGGCTCTGGCACCAGCTATCTGTTTCCGTGAGTCCCTTCTGAAGGATATCAGTGTCCGATGCACTTTCCACTATGGCGCCCAGTTTGCAGTCATCTGCAAACTTTGTCAGCCAAAGTCCTCCCATGTTGGCCTGTACTTCTGAGAAGTAGATGCCAAACAATAGGGGCCAAGGACCGAGCCCTGTGGGACACCACTTGTGACCGCTTGGAGTCTGACACAGCGCCAGCAACTCTAACCCTGTGGGTTCTGTCCTTGCCAGTTTGCAACCCATCTTGTGACATATGGGTTTACATTTAAGCTGGTAGTTTTTCTACAATACCCGAGTGGGGTATTGTGTCGAAGCCTTTGCAAGGTCAAGGTAGGCTGTATGGACTGCCTTTCCTCATCAATGGCCTTGGTGACTATTTCAAGAAGTCCACCAAGTTCAAAAGGCATGATCTTCCCTTGACAAAGCTAAACTGGGTCGGGTCCAATGTCTGCAAGTCCCCTATATCTTTGTTTATGAGCTCCATTATGATCCTCTCCATAGCTTTGCAGACTAGACTTGTTAAGCTTATGGGGCGGTAATTACCAGGGTCCGTAGAGGCGCCACCGTTCTGGAGTGGGACCACAGTTGCCGTGACGCCACCCTTGGGCACGATCCTGTGGTAAGGCTGAGATTAAACAGCTGCCTTATGTGCGGGTTTAATTCCTCATTTAGCTCGTAGCACACAGCCGGGGACACCATCCGTCCCATCGATCCTGTGTTCTTAGCTTTAGACAGAGCAGCTTTCACCCGCGCATTTGAGATGTCCGGGAGGCTACACTCGGCTGGCATAGTTATCTCTCCTTTAGGGGAGAGGGGTGAAGTTTGCACTGAACCTGTCTGCCAGTATGTTGGCAATGTCTGTGGGTTCAGTGATTTTTGTATCATTTTGGACTAATTCTGAGCATATCTGTGAGTTTCCACCCAGGTTCCTAACATAGCTGAAAAAGGCCTTATGATTGTCCTTGAATCCATGGCAATTTTTCTCTCAAAATTGGCCTTAGTTGATTTTATGAGTGCTCGTATTTTTTACTAATAATGATCAGGGGTGACTTCCCTTTTATGGATTTTGTTCTATCATGTAATAGCTTTCTCCTCTTATTGTAAAGTTTGTTAATGGCTGGGGTCCACCAGACTGGACGCTTGCCCTTTGTGGAAAGAGTCTTGGTTTTATTTGGGATTGCCTGATCCATGCAGTCCTGGAGGTGTTCATAGAAGGCATTTGTAAGGGCTTCCGAGCTTGGGTTGTGGTTTCCTCTGACTCAGGGGCCTTGAAGGATACCACACCAGTCTTGAGTAGTGTGAAGTTTGCTTTAGAGAAGTTCTTCACTATGGTCTTTTTGTTTGGGGTGGGGGCGGATGTGGATTTCCAGTGAGATTAGTTTATGATCAGATCTCACCAATGAGGGATATACTTCCGTGTGGAGCATTTTGTCCCCATGTTTGTGACAATGAGATCTAGTATATTTTCTCCTCTCGTGGGAACAGTGACTAGCTGTTCCATGGCATTTGAATTTATGAACTCCAGGAACCGTTGGGCTAGAAAGTTAGGGCTTGAGTAATGTTCCCAGTCTATATTCGGTAGTTGAAGTCACCCAATATGATGGTGTTTGAGATACATTTATACCCTCCAGTGTCTTCAGGAAGGCTGTGTGGGGTTCCTGAGTTTGAGAGGGTGGCCTGTAGCATGCTACAATTTGTAGAGCAGTTTTGCCTATTGTTAGTTGCACCTGGATGGTTTCAAGCTTCATGCGTTGCCACCAACCTGGAGGTGTGAGTATCCTTTATGAATATGGATACACCCTCCTTTTGTGGAGTGGTCCGGGTTTTGGGGCCGAACGCATGATATGAGGTAAAACCTAATAGTGCCGGGTGCTCTCAGGAGCCTTGAACCAGGTTTCAGTTACAGCACAGACATCGATGTTCTCCATACTGAGAAGGGCCTCGAAAGTGCGTGCATTTTGAGATTTAGACTTCTGGCATTGAGCAGCATTACCCTCAATTTCTTCCCATTTTGTTTTCTAGGGTGGTAGGTTTAGAATTTGAGCCTTGCCTAAAAAGGCACTATGGGGTGGCAAGAGCCTTAGCCAATATCCGAATCCCAGGGTGACAGGTGCAAGCCGCCCTTGCGAAGCAGCGTGGCTTGTCAAGCATGTCATCCCAGGCAGACAGACACTGATCCCCTTTGAATGACACCAGACATTAAGCCAATTGTTAAAGCTGATCATCTTGTCTCTATATTGTGGCATCATTCTTGGTGAAGGAAGGATACTGCTCAGGGTTAGGGTCATACCTGCCTGGGCTACATAATCAGAGAGCTCCTCTATGTCTCTTTTCATGCAGTCCAGGGAGGTATCGCCTCAGGTCGCTCACACCAGCATGGACAATGACTGTGTCATATTTGTACTTGCTGTGGAGTGACCCGAGTGCTTGTGTTATGTGGCGGATTCTAGCGCCCGATAGGCAGCTTACTGTGACCCTCTCCTTGTTCAGCCTGGTGAGTGGGACGCCAGTGTGTCTGACTATGGAGTCACCTATGACAAGTATGTTTGGTGTTGTATTTGGCCTTAAGGGCTGTGACTGCTTTGCACACTGCTTTTGTGGTTTATGTGTTGCTTGTGGGGTGTCTTGAGGTAGCAGTTGTTTGGGTGTCTGCTTTGGAGGCCTCTGCTGTTTAGGTAAATTTTTACTCAGAGCCTCCGAGTATGTCTTTGTGTGTTTATGTGTTTGATTCAGTGGAGTGGTAGCATTATGTGAGGCTGGTTTTGTGGTGTGTGTAGTTGCCTTCTCCTCCTGTCTGGTCTTGCCAGTCCTGAGTTGAGAGAGCTCAGCCTCCAGTTTGGCTAAATAGCTGCATCTCTCGCAAGTATTTGTGTTATGTGGGAGGAGGAGAGGGTTGTCTGTGTACATGAGGCAGTTATAACATTGCCTCAAGATTCCCAGATTCACCAGCTGGACCGGAGAGGAGATTGACAACTGACCTTTGGACATGCTAGAATAATATTGGGAAATCCTTAATTGAAAACAAGGGCCAGTGGGGAGTGAGGGTGTAGTGCTTTTAATTTTTAGTGCTGACTTATATAATTGCTTTAGTGAGCAAGTGCCAGGTAACTTGAGTGCAATGTGATACAAGTAACTAAATGCAAAACGACAAACAGTAACTTTCTTTCAAGTGAAACAAGGAAATAAGTACAGTAAGCAATGCAGATATCACTAGTGATCCACAGAAGCGCTGAGAAGTTGCGATTAGGTGAATTAGCTTCCAGGGAAATAACAAGCAAACAAACAACAAGTATATAAACAAAGCTAGATTCAGTAGGCCTGGATCTAGTCTATGCTAGAGCAAACAAGGTGAACCAATTTCAGTAAGATACAGTTCAAATATTCAGGCACTATAAACCTTTAACCAGAAAATTCCCAGCTCAGAAGGGCAGAGTCCAGCCTCTTCTCCCACAAGAGTGCAGTCCACGAACCTTCTTAATGTAAAATAACTGGCCTGAAGCCCAAGTGCCTAAACCAGAACTAATACACTTGGACACTGGGCTCTCAATCAGCAGTTCCCAACTTAGAAGGATGAAAGCTACCTGTCCTGCCACCACAGTGCTTGCCACAAACCTTCCTAATGTAAAACAACTGGTCTGAAGCCCAAGTGCTTAATCCAAAAGACTTGAATGATAGCTACACTTTAATCAAGTTACAACCAAGCAGTAATAAATACCATTGAATACTTTAGAGAATGTCTGGATTAGTGCTCAAGTTACACAAACAAAGCTAGATCCAGCAGGCCCGAATCCAGTCTATGCCACAGCAAACAAGGCGCACCAACTTCAGTAAGAAACAGTTCAGATATGCATGCACTATAAGCCTTTAACCAGAAATTCCCAGCTCAGAAGGGCAGAGTCCAGCCTCTCCTCCCACAAGAGTGCAGACCACGAACCCTCTTAATGTAAAATAACTGGCTTGAAAGCCCAAGTGCTTAAACCAGAATTAATACACTTTTAGAATAACAGACACTGAGCCCTCAATCAGCAGTTCTCAACCTAGAAGGATGTAAGCTACCTGTTCTGCCACAACAGTGCAGACCACAAACCTCTCAGTGCAAAACAACTAACTGGTCCGAAGCCCAAGTGTTTAAACCAAAAGGCTTAGAATGAGTTACACCAAGCAGTAATAAATACAATTGAGTATTTTAAGATGATGCAAAAGTAAAAAGAAGTAGGTAAAACACAAGTACAGTAAAAGCAGATGAAATTTTTTTTTTTTTTTTTTTTTTTTCTGAACAAGTGCTGAGATCAAAGAAACAGATTTGAGTGCTGAAACTAGAAAACTGGCTAGTTACAAGAAAAAAAAAACAAGCTAGAAGGCTTCCTCAAACACAGAAGGGCTTGGGGCTCAGAAGCCTACAAATAGTCTGTACCACTTAACAAGAAAGGCAGGAAATAAGCTTAATTTTTTTTTTTTTCTATTTCCCAGATGCTCTCTTTGTACACAGTAGGAGTGCCTGAAATCAGAATATGATCTCACTGCACTCAGTTGAGTGAGCAAATGAGATGGGCCCAGAGGCAGGCTGAGGGGCGGGCAGTTTCAATGCCACTAAGATTAACACCAAAACAAAAACAGGGCGGGTGGGTGGGAATAACTGAAGAGCAGAATAACCAGTTAAAAATTCCTTCAACACTCCTTCATACACAGTTTAAATCAATTTAAATACTGTATTTTTAAAAGAAAAAGTGCATAAAAAGGTACTTAAATTCTCTTATACGTCCAGTTGAATATAACCAAGTTCTTAGCTTGCCAAGCTGAAGTTTTAAAGCAGGAATTATTTCACATGCACCAGTTTAAATATGCAAGGACAGGAAATCACTGAATGTGGCTACCCCCACACCTGTAATTACTAGCAAATAACAAAATTCAGCCAACACTAGCTTTTAGTTCAAGTTACTGAAGAGCAGAATAACCAGTTAAAAATTCCTTCAACACTCCTTCATACACAGTTTAAATCAATTTAAATACTGTATTTTTAAAAGAAAAAGTGCATAAAAAGGTACTTAAATTCTCTTATACGTCCAGTTGAATATAACCAAGTTCTTAGCTTGCCAAGCTGAAGTTTTAAAGCAGGAATTATTTCACATGCACCAGTTTAAATATGCAAGGACAGGAAATCACTGAATGTGGCTACCCCCACACCTGTAATTACTAGCAAATAACAAAATTCAGCCAACACTAGCTTTTAGTTCAAGTTACTGAAGAGCAGAATAACCAGTTAAAAATTCCTTCAACACTCCTTCATACACAGTTTAAATCAATTTAAATACTGTATTTTTAAAAAGAAAAGTGCATAAAAAGGTACTTAAATTCTCTTATACGTCCAGTTGAATATAACCAAGTTCTTAGCTTGCCAAGCTGAAGTTTTAAAGCAGGAATTATTTCACATGCACCAGTTTAAATATGCAAGGACAGGAAATCACTGAATGTGGCTACCCCCACACCTGTAATTACTAGCAAATAACAAAATTCAGCCAACACTAGCTTTTAGTTCAAGTTACTGAAGAGCAGAATAACCAGTTAAAAATTCCTTCAACACTCCTTCATACACAGTTTAAATCAATTTAAATACTGTATTTTTAAAAGAAAAAGTGCATAAAAAGGTACTTAAATTCTCTTATACGTCCAGTTGAATATAACCAAGTTCTTAGCTTGCCAAGCTGAAGTTTTAAAGCAGGAATTATTTCACATGCACCAGTTTAAATATGCAAGGACAGGAAATCACTGAATGTGGCTACCCCCACACCTGTAATTACTAGCAAATAACAAAATTCAGCCAACACTAGCTTTTAGTTCAAGTTACTGAAGAGCAGAATAACCAGTTAAAAATTCCTTCAACACTCCTTCATACACAGTTTAAATCAATTTAAATACTGTATTTTTAAAAGAAAAGTGCATAAAAGGTACTTAAATTCTCTTATACGTCCAGTTGAATATAACCAAGTTCTTAGCTTGCCAAGCTGAAGTTTTAAAGCAGGAATTATTTCACATGCACCAGTTTAAATATGCAAGGACAGGAAATCACTGAATGTGGCTACCCCACACCTGTAATTACTAGCAAATAACAAAATTCAGCCAACACTAGCTTTTAGTTCAAGTTACTGAAGAGCAGAATAACCAGTTAAAAATTCCTTCAACACTCCTTCATACACAGTTTAAATCAATTTAAATACTGTATTTTTAAAAGAAAAGTGCATAAAAGGTACTTAAATTCTCTTATACGTCCAGTTGAATATAACCAAGTTCTTAGCTTGCCAAGCTGAAGTTTTAAAGCAGGAATTATTTCACATGCACCAGTTTAAATATGCAAGGACAGGAAATCACTGAATGTGGCTACCCCCACACCTGTAATTACTAGCAAATAACAAAATTCAGCCAACACTAGCTTTTAGTTCAAGTTACTGAAGAGCAGAATAACCAGTTAAAAATTCCTTCAACACTCCTTCATACACAGTTTAAATCAATTTAAATACTGTATTTTTAAAAGAAAAAGTGCATAAAAAGGTACTTAAATTCTCTTATACGTCCAGTTGAATATAACCAAGTTCTTAGCTTGCCAAGCTGAAGTTTTAAAGCAGGAATTATTTCACATGCACCAGTTTAAATATGCAAGGACAGGAAATCACTGAATGTGGCTACCCCACACCTGTAATTACTAGCAAATAACAAAATTCAGCCAACACTAGCTTTTAGTTCAAGTTACTGAAGAGCAGAATAACCAGTTAAAAATTCCTTCAACACTCCTTCATACACAGTTTAAATCAATTTAAATACTGTATTTTTAAAAGAAAAAGTGCATAAAAAGGTACTTAAATTCTCTTATACGTCCAGTTGAATATAACCAAGTTCTTAGCTTGCCAAGCTGAAGTTTTAAAGCAGGAATTATTTCACATGCACCAGTTTAAATATGCAAGGACAGGAAATCACTGAATGTGGCTACCCCCACACCTGTAATTACTAGCAAATAACAAAATTCAGCCAACACTAGCTTTTAGTTCAAGTTACTGAAGAGCAGAATAACCAGTTAAAAATTCCTTCAACACTCCTTCATACACAGTTTAAATCAATTTAAATACTGTATTTTTAAAAGAAAAAGTGCATAAAAGGTACTTAAATTCTCTTATACGTCCAGTTGAATATAACCAAGTTCTTAGCTTGCCAAGCTGAAGTTTTAAAGCAGGAATTATTTCACATGCACCAGTTTAAATATGCAAGGACAGGAAATCACTGAATGTGGCTACCCCCACACCTGTAATTACTAGCAAATAACAAAATTCAGCCAACACTAGCTTTTAGTTCAAGTTACTGAAGAGCAGAATAACCAGTTAAAAATTCCTTCAACACTCCTTCATACACAGTTTAAATCAATTTAAATACTGTATTTTTAAAAGAAAAAGTGCATAAAAAGGTACTTAAATTCTCTTATACGTCCAGTTGAATATAACCAAGTTCTTAGCTTGCCAAGCTGAAGTTTTAAAGCAGGAATTATTTCACATGCACCAGTTTAAATATGCAAGGACAGGAAATCACTGAATGTGGCTACCCCCACACCTGTAATTACTAGCAAATAACAAAATTCAGCCAACACTAGCTTTTAGTTCAAGTTACTGAAGAGCAGAATAACCAGTTAAAAATTCCTTCAACACTCCTTCATACACAGTTTAAATCAATTTAAATACTGTATTTTTAAAAGAAAAGTGCATAAAAAGGTACTTAAATTCTCTTATACGTCCAGTTGAATATAACCAAGTTCTTAGCTTGCCAAGCTGAAGTTTTAAAGCAGGAATTATTTCACATGCACCAGTTTAAATATGCAAGGACAGGAAATCACTGAATGTGGCTACCCCCACACCTGTAATTACTAGCAAATAACAAAATTCAGCCAACACTAGCTTTTAGTTCAAGTTACTGAAGAGCAGAATAACCAGTTAAAAATTCCTTCAACACTCCTTCATACACAGTTTAAATCAATTTAAATACTGTATTTTTTAAAAAGAAAAGTGCATAAAAAGGTACTTAAATTCTCTTATACGTCCAGTTGAATATAACCAAGTTCTTAGCTTGCCAAGCTGAAGTTTTAAAGCAGGAATTATTTCACATGCACCAGTTTAAATATGCAAGGACAGGAAATCACTGAATGTGGCTACCCCCACACCTGTAATTACTAGCAAATAACAAAATTCAGCCAACACTAGCTTTTAGTTCAAGTTACTGAAGAGCAGAATAACCAGTTAAAAATTCCTTCAACACTCCTTCATACACAGTTTAAATCAATTTAAATACTGTATTTTTAAAAGAAAAGTGCATAAAAGGTACTTAAATTCTCTTATACGTCCAGTTGAATATAACCAAGTTCTTAGCTTGCCAAGCTGAAGTTTTAAAGCAGGAATTATTTCACATGCACCAGTTTAAATATGCAAGGACAGGAAATCACTGAATGTGGCTACCCCACACCTGTAATTACTAGCAAATAACAAAATTCAGCCAACACTAGCTTTTAGTTCAAGTTACTGAAGAGCAGAATAACCAGTTAAAAATTCCTTCAACACTCCTTCATACACAGTTTAAATCAATTTAAATACTGTATTTTTAAAAGAAAAAGTGCATAAAAGGTACTTAAATTCTCTTATACGTCCAGTTGAATATAACCAAGTTCTTAGCTTGCCAAGCTGAAGTTTTAAAGCAGGAATTATTTCACATGCACCAGTTTAAATATGCAAGGACAGGAAATCACTGAATGTGGCTACCCCCACACCTGTAATTACTAGCAAATAACAAAATTCAGCCAACACTAGCTTTTAGTTCAAGTTACTGAAGAGCAGAATAACCAGTTAAAAATTCCTTCAACACTCCTTCATACACAGTTTAAATCAATTTAAATACTGTATTTTTAAAAGAAAAGTGCATAAAAGGTACTTAAATTCTCTTATACGTCCAGTTGAATATAACCAAGTTCTTAGCTTGCCAAGCTGAAGTTTTAAAGCAGGAATTATTTCACATGCACCAGTTTAAATATGCAAGGACAGGAAATCACTGAATGTGGCTACCCCCACACCTGTAATTACTAGCAAATAACAAAATTCAGCCAACACTAGCTTTTAGTTCAAGTTACTGAAGAGCAGAATAACCAGTTAAAAATTCCTTCAACACTCCTTCATACACAGTTTAAATCAATTTAAATACTGTATTTTTAAAAGAAAAAGTGCATAAAAAGGTACTTAAATTCTCTTATACGTCCAGTTGAATATAACCAAGTTCTTAGCTTGCCAAGCTGAAGTTTTAAAGCAGGAATTATTTCACATGCACCAGTTTAAATATGCAAGGACAGGAAATCACTGAATGTGGCTACCTCACACCTGTAATTACTAGCAAATAACAAAATTCAGCCAACACTAGCTTTTAGTTCAAGTTACTGAAGAGCAGAATAACCAGTTAAAAATTCCTTCAACACTCCTTCATACACAGTTTAAATCAATTTAAATACTGTATTTTTAAAAGAAAAAGTGCATAAAAAGGTACTTAAATTCTCTTATACGTCCAGTTGAATATAACCAAGTTCTTAGCTTGCCAAGCTGAAGTTTTAAAGCAGGAATTATTTCACATGCACCAGTTTAAATATGCAAGGACAGGAAATCACTGAATGTGGCTACCCCCACACCTGTAATTACTAGCAAATAACAAAATTCAGCCAACACTAGCTTTTAGTTCAAGTTACTGAAGAGCAGAATAACCAGTTAAAAATTCCTTCAACACTCCTTCATACACAGTTTAAATCAATTTAAATACTGTATTTTTAAAAGAAAAAGTGCATAAAAAGGTACTTAAATTCTCTTATACGTCCAGTTGAATATAACCAAGTTCTTAGCTTGCCAAGCTGAAGTTTTAAAGCAGGAATTATTTCACATGCACCAGTTTAAATATGCAAGGACAGGAAATCACTGAATGTGGCTACCCCCACACCTGTAATTACTAGCAAATAACAAAATTCAGCCAACACTAGCTTTTAGTTCAAGTTACTGAAGAGCAGAATAACCAGTTAAAAATTCCTTCAACACTCCTTCATACACAGTTTAAATCAATTTAAATACTGTATTTTTAAAAAGAAAAAGTGCATAAAAGGTACTTAAATTCTCTTATACGTCCAGTTGAATATAACCAAGTTCTTAGCTTGCCAAGCTGAAGTTTTAAAGCAGGAATTATTTCACATGCACCAGTTTAAATATGCAAGGACAGGAAATCACTGAATGTGGCTACCCCCACACCTGTAATTACTAGCAAATAACAAAATTCAGCCAACACTAGCTTTTAGTTCAAGTTACTGAAGAGCAGAATAACCAGTTAAAAATTCCTTCAACACTCCTTCATACACAGTTTAAATCAATTTAAATACTGTATTTTTAAAAGAAAAGTGCATAAAAAGGTACTTAAATTCTCTTATACGTCCAGTTGAATATAACCAAGTTCTTAGCTTGCCAAGCTGAAGTTTTAAAGCAGGAATTATTTCACATGCACCAGTTTAAATATGCAAGGACAGGAAATCACTGAATGTGGCTACCCCCACACCTGTAATTACTAGCAAATAACAAAATTCAGCCAACACTAGCTTTTAGTTCAAGTTACTGAAGAGCAGAATAACCAGTTAAAAATTCCTTCAACACTCCTTCATACACAGTTTAAATCAATTTAAATACTGTATTTTTAAAAGAAAAAGTGCATAAAAAGGTACTTAAATTCTCTTATACGTCCAGTTGAATATAACCAAGTTCTTAGCTTGCCAAGCTGAAGTTTTAAAGCAGGAATTATTTCACATGCACCAGTTTAAATATGCAAGGACAGGAAATCACTGAATGTGGCTACCCCCACACCTGTAATTACTAGCAAATAACAAAATTCAGCCAACACTAGCTTTTAGTTCAAGTTACTGAAGAGCAGAATAACCAGTTAAAAATTCCTTCAACACTCCTTCATACACAGTTTAAATCAATTTAAATACTGTATTTTTTAAAAGAAAAAGTGCATAAAAAGGTACTTAAATTCTCTTATACGTCCAGTTGAATATAACCAAGTTCTTAGCTTGCCAAGCTGAAGTTTTAAAGCAGGAATTATTTCACATGCACCAGTTTAAATATGCAAGGACAGGAAATCACTGAATGTGGCTACCCCCACACCTGTAATTACTAGCAAATAACAAAATTCAGCCAACACTAGCTTTTAGTTCAAGTTACTGAAGAGCAGAATAACCAGTTAAAAATTCCTTCAACACTCCTTCATACACAGTTTAAATCAATTTAAATACTGTATTTTTTAAAAGAAAAAGTGCATAAAAAGGTACTTAAATTCTCTTATACGTCCAGTTGAATATAACCAAGTTCTTAGCTTGCCAAGCTGAAGTTTTAAAGCAGGAATTATTTCACATGCACCAGTTTAAATATGCAAGGACAGGAAATCACTGAATGTGGCTACCCCCACACCTGTAATTACTAGCAAATAACAAAATTCAGCCAACACTAGCTTTTAGTTCAAGTTACTGAAGAGCAGAATAACCAGTTAAAAATTCCTTCAACACTCCTTCATACACAGTTTAAATCAATTTAAATACTGTATTTTTAAAAGAAAAGTGCATAAAAGGTACTTAAATTCTCTTATACGTCCAGTTGAATATAACCAAGTTCTTAGCTTGCCAAGCTGAAGTTTTAAAGCAGGAATTATTTCACATGCACCAGTTTAAATATGCAAGGACAGGAAATCACTGAATGTGGCTACCCCACACCTGTAATTACTAGCAAATAACAAAATTCAGCCAACACTAGCTTTTAGTTCAAGTTACTGAAGAGCAGAATAACCAGTTAAAAATTCCTTCAACACTCCTTCATACACAGTTTAAATCAATTTAAATACTGTATTTTTAAAAGAAAAAGTGCATAAAAAGGTACTTAAATTCTCTTATACGTCCAGTTGAATATAACCAAGTTCTTAGCTTGCCAAGCTGAAGTTTTAAAGCAGGAATTATTTCACATGCACCAGTTTAAATATGCAAGGACAGGAAATCACTGAATGTGGCTACCCCCACACCTGTAATTACTAGCAAATAACAAAATTCAGCCAACACTAGCTTTTAGTTCAAGTTACTGAAGAGCAGAATAACCAGTTAAAAATTCCTTCAACACTCCTTCATACACAGTTTAAATCAATTTAAATACTGTATTTTTTAAAAGAAAAGTGCATAAAAAGGTACTTAAATTCTCTTATACGTCCAGTTGAATATAACCAAGTTCTTAGCTTGCCAAGCTGAAGTTTTAAAGCAGGAATTATTTCACATGCACCAGTTTAAATATGCAAGGACAGGAAATCACTGAATGTGGCTACCCCCACACCTGTAATTACTAGCAAATAACAAAATTCAGCCAACACTAGCTTTTAGTTCAAGTTACTGAAGAGCAGAATAACCAGTTAAAAATTCCTTCAACACTCCTTCATACACAGTTTAAATCAATTTAAATACTGTATTTTTAAAAGAAAAAGTGCATAAAAAGGTACTTAAATTCTCTTATACGTCCAGTTGAATATAACCAAGTTCTTAGCTTGCCAAGCTGAAGTTTTAAAGCAGGAATTATTTCACATGCACCAGTTTAAATATGCAAGGACAGGAAATCACTGAATGTGGCTACCCCACACCTGTAATTACTAGCAAATAACAAAATTCAGCCAACACTAGCTTTTAGTTCAAGTTACTGAAGAGCAGAATAACCAGTTAAAAATTCCTTCAACACTCCTTCATACACAGTTTAAATCAATTTAAATACTGTATTTTTAAAAGAAAAAGTGCATAAAAAGGTACTTAAATTCTCTTATACGTCCAGTTGAATATAACCAAGTTCTTAGCTTGCCAAGCTGAAGTTTTAAAGCAGGAATTATTTCACATGCACCAGTTTAAATATGCAAGGACAGGAAATCACTGAATGTGGCTACCCCCACACCTGTAATTACTAGCAAATAACAAAATTCAGCCAACACTAGCTTTTAGTTCAAGTTACTGAAGAGCAGAATAACCAGTTAAAAATTCCTTCAACACTCCTTCATACACAGTTTAAATCAATTTAAATACTGTATTTTTAAAAGAAAAGTGCATAAAAAGGTACTTAAATTCTCTTATACGTCCAGTTGAATATAACCAAGTTCTTAGCTTGCCAAGCTGAAGTTTTAAAGCAGGAATTATTTCACATGCACCAGTTTAAATATGCAAGGACAGGAAATCACTGAATGTGGCTACCCCCACACCTGTAATTACTAGCAAATAACAAAATTCAGCCAACACTAGCTTTTAGTTCAAGTTACTGAAGAGCAGAATAACCAGTTAAAAATTCCTTCAACACTCCTTCATACACAGTTTAAATCAATTTAAATACTGTATTTTTAAAAGAAAAAGTGCATAAAAAGGTACTTAAATTCTCTTATACGTCCAGTTGAATATAACCAAGTTCTTAGCTTGCCAAGCTGAAGTTTTAAAGCAGGAATTATTTCACATGCACCAGTTTAAATATGCAAGGACAGGAAATCACTGAATGTGGCTACCCCCACACCTGTAATTACTAGCAAATAACAAAATTCAGCCAACACTAGCTTTTAGTTCAAGTTACTGAAGAGCAGAATAACCAGTTAAAAATTCCTTCAACACTCCTTCATACACAGTTTAAATCAATTTAAATACTGTATTTTTAAAAGAAAAAGTGCATAAAAAGGTACTTAAATTCTCTTATACGTCCAGTTGAATATAACCAAGTTCTTAGCTTGCCAAGCTGAAGTTTTAAAGCAGGAATTATTTCACATGCACCAGTTTAAATATGCAAGGACAGGAAATCACTGAATGTGGCTACCCCACAGCTGTAATTACTAGCAAATAACAAAATTCAGCCAACACTAGCTTTTAGTTCAAGTTACTGAAGAGCAGAATAACCAGTTAAAAATTCCTTCAACACTCCTTCATACACAGTTTAAATCAATTTAAATACTGTATTTTTAAAAGAAAAAGTGCATAAAAGGTACTTAAATTCTCTTATACGTCCAGTTGAATATAACCAAGTTCTTAGCTTGCCAAGCTGAAGTTTTAAAGCAGGAATTATTTCACATGCACCAGTTTAAATATGCAAGGACAGGAAATCACTGAATGTGGCTACCCCCACACCTGTAATTACTAGCAAATAACAAAATTCAGCCAACACTAGCTTTTAGTTCAAGTTACTGAAGAGCAGAATAACCAGTTAAAAATTCCTTCAACACTCCTTCATACACAGTTTAAATCAATTTAAATACTGTATTTTTAAAAGAAAAAGTGCATAAAAAGGTACTTAAATTCTCTTATACGTCCAGTTGAATATAACCAAGTTCTTAGCTTGCCAAGCTGAAGTTTTAAAGCAGGAATTATTTCACATGCACCAGTTTAAATATGCAAGGACAGGAAATCACTGAATGTGGCTACCCCCACACCTGTAATTACTAGCAAATAACAAAATTCAGCCAACACTAGCTTTTAGTTCAAGTTACTGAAGAGCAGAATAACCAGTTAAAAATTCCTTCAACACTCCTTCATACACAGTTTAAATCAATTTAAATACTGTATTTTTAAAAGAAAAAGTGCATAAAAGGTACTTAAATTCTCTTATACGTCCAGTTGAATATAACCAAGTTCTTAGCTTGCCAAGCTGAAGTTTTAAAGCAGGAATTATTTCACATGCACCAGTTTAAATATGCAAGGACAGGAAATCACTGAATGTGGCTACCCCACACCTGTAATTACTAGCAAATAACAAAATTCAGCCAACACTAGCTTTTAGTTCAAGTTACTGAAGAGCAGAATAACCAGTTAAAAATTCCTTCAACACTCCTTCATACACAGTTTAAATCAATTTAAATACTGTATTTTTAAAAGAAAAAGTGCATAAAAAGGTACTTAAATTCTCTTATACGTCCAGTTGAATATAACCAAGTTCTTAGCTTGCCAAGCTGAAGTTTTAAAGCAGGAATTATTTCACATGCACCAGTTTAAATATGCAAGGACAGGAAATCACTGAATGTGGCTACCCCCACACCTGTAATTACTAGCAAATAACAAAATTCAGCCAACACTAGCTTTTAGTTCAAGTTACTGAAGAGCAGAATAACCAGTTAAAAATTCCTTCAACACTCCTTCATACACAGTTTAAATCAATTTAAATACTGTATTTTTAAAAGAAAAAGTGCATAAAAAGGTACTTAAATTCTCTTATACGTCCAGTTGAATATAACCAAGTTCTTAGCTTGCCAAGCTGAAGTTTTAAAGCAGGAATTATTTCACATGCACCAGTTTAAATATGCAAGGACAGGAAATCACTGAATGTGGCTACCCCCACACCTGTAATTACTAGCAAATAACAAAATTCAGCCAACACTAGCTTTTAGTTCAAGTTACTGAAGAGCAGAATAACCAGTTAAAAATTCCTTCAACACTCCTTCATACACAGTTTAAATCAATTTAAATACTGTATTTTTAAAAGAAAAGTGCATAAAAGGTACTTAAATTCTCTTATACGTCCAGTTGAATATAACCAAGTTCTTAGCTTGCCAAGCTGAAGTTTTAAAGCAGGAATTATTTCACATGCACCAGTTTAAATATGCAAGGACAGGAAATCACTGAATGTGGCTACCCCCACACCTGTAATTACTAGCAAATAACAAAATTCAGCCAACACTAGCTTTTAGTTCAAGTTACTGAAGAGCAGAATAACCAGTTAAAAATTCCTTCAACACTCCTTCATACACAGTTTAAATCAATTTAAATACTGTATTTTTAAAAGAAAAAGTGCATAAAAAGGTACTTAAATTCTCTTATACGTCCAGTTGAATATAACCAAGTTCTTAGCTTGCCAAGCTGAAGTTTTAAAGCAGGAATTATTTCACATGCACCAGTTTAAATATGCAAGGACAGGAAATCACTGAATGTGGCTACCCCACACCTGTAATTACTAGCAAATAACAAAATTCAGCCAACACTAGCTTTTAGTTCAAGTTACTGAAGAGCAGAATAACCAGTTAAAAATTCCTTCAACACTCCTTCATACACAGTTTAAATCAATTTAAATACTGTATTTTTAAAAGAAAAAGTGCATAAAAAGGTACTTAAATTCTCTTATACGTCCAGTTGAATATAACCAAGTTCTTAGCTTGCCAAGCTGAAGTTTTAAAGCAGGAATTATTTCACATGCACCAGTTTAAATATGCAAGGACAGGAAATCAATGAATGTGGCTACCCCCACACCTGTAATTACTAGCAAATAACAAAATTCAGCCAACACTAGCTTTTAGTTCAAGTTACTGAAGAGCAGAATAACCAGTTAAAAATTCCTTCAACACTCCTTCATACACAGTTTAAATCAATTTAAATACTGTATTTTGTAAAAGAAAAAGTGCATAAAAAGGTACTTAAATTCTCTTATACGTCCAGTTGAATATAACCAAGTTCTTAGCTTGCCAAGCTGAAGTTTTAAAGCAGGAATTATTTCACATGCACCAGTTTAAATATGCAAGGACAGGAAATCAATGAATGTGGCTACCCCCACACCTGTAATTACTAGCAAATAACAAAATTCAGCCAACACTAGCTTTTAGTTCAAGTTACTGAAGAGCAGAATAACCAGTTAAAAATTCCTTCAACACTCCTTCATACACAGTTTAAATCAATTTAAATACTGTACTTTTTAAAAGAAAAAGTGCATAAAAGGTACTTAAATTCTCTTATACGTCCAGTTGAATATAACCAAGTTCTTAGCTTGCCAAGCTGAAGTTTTAAAGCAGGAATTATTTCACATGCACCAGTTTAAATATGCAAGGACAGGAAATCACTGAATGTGGCTACCCCCACACCTGTAATTACTAGCAAATAACAAAATTCAGCCAACACTAGCTTTTAGTTCAAGTTACTGAAGAGCAGAATAACCAGTTAAAAATTCCTTCAACACTCCTTCATACACAGTTTAAATCAATTTAAATACTGTATTTTTTAAAAGAAAAAGTGCATAAAAAGGTACTTAAATTCTCTTATACGTCCAGTTGAATATAACCAAGTTCTTAGCTTGCCAAGCTGAAGTTTTAAAGCAGGAATTATTTCACATGCACCAGTTTAAATATGCAAGGACAGGAAATCACTGAATGTGGCTACCCCCACACCTGTAATTACTAGCAAATAACAAAATTCAGCCAACACTAGCTTTTAGTTCAAGTTACTGAAGAGCAGAATAACCAGTTAAAAATTCCTTCAACACTCCTTCATACACAGTTTAAATCAATTTAAATACTGTATTTTTAAAAGAAAAAGTGCATAAAAAGGTACTTAAATTCTCTTATACGTCCAGTTGAATATAACCAAGTTCTTAGCTTGCCAAGCTGAAGTTTTAAAGCAGGAATTATTTCACATGCACCAGTTTAAATATGCAAGGACAGGAAATCACTGAATGTGGCTACCCCCACACCTGTAATTACTAGCAAATAACAAAATTCAGCCAACACTAGCTTTTAGTTCAAGTTACTGAAGAGCAGAATAACCAGTTAAAAATTCCTTCAACACTCCTTCATACACAGTTTAAATCAATTTAAATACTGTATTTTTAAAAGAAAAAGTGCATAAAAAGGTACTTAAATTCTCTTATACGTCCAGTTGAATATAACCAAGTTCTTAGCTTGCCAAGCTGAAGTTTTAAAGCAGGAATTATTTCACATGCACCAGTTTAAATATGCAAGGACAGGAAATCACTGAATGTGGCTACCCCCACACCTGTAATTACTAGCAAATAACAAAATTCAGCCAACACTAGCTTTTAGTTCAAGTTACTGAAGAGCAGAATAACCAGTTAAAAATTCCTTCAACACTCCTTCATACACAGTTTAAATCAATTTAAATACTGTATTTTTAAAAGAAAAAGTGCATAAAAAGGTACTTAAATTCTCTTATACGTCCAGTTGAATATAACCAAGTTCTTAGCTTGCCAAGCTGAAGTTTTAAAGCAGGAATTATTTCACATGCACCAGTTTAAATATGCAAGGACAGGAAATCACTGAATGTGGCTACCCCCACACCTGTAATTACTAGCAAATAACAAAATTCAGCCAACACTAGCTTTTAGTTCAAGTTACTGAAGAGCAGAATAACCAGTTAAAAATTCCTTCAACACTCCTTCATACACAGTTTAAATCAATTTAAATACTGTATTTTTAAAAGAAAAGTGCATAAAAGGTACTTAAATTCTCTTATACGTCCAGTTGAATATAACCAAGTTCTTAGCTTGCCAAGCTGAAGTTTTAAAGCAGGAATTATTTCACATGCACCAGTTTAAATATGCAAGGACAGGAAATCACTGAATGTGGCTACCCCCACACCTGTAATTACTAGCAAATAACAAAATTCAGCCAACACTAGCTTTTAGTTCAAGTTACTGAAGAGCAGAATAACCAGTTAAAAATTCCTTCAACACTCCTTCATACACAGTTTAAATCAATTTAAATACTGTATTTTTAAAAGAAAAAGTGCATAAAAGGTACTTAAATTCTCTTATACGTCCAGTTGAATATAACCAAGTTCTTAGCTTGCCAAGCTGAAGTTTTAAAGCAGGAATTATTTCACATGCACCAGTTTAAATATGCAAGGACAGGAAATCACTGAATGTGGCTACCCCACACCTGTAATTACTAGCAAATAACAAAATTCAGCCAACACTAGCTTTTAGTTCAAGTTACTGAAGAGCAGAATAACCAGTTAAAAATTCCTTCAACACTCCTTCATACACAGTTTAAATCAATTTAAATACTGTATTTTTAAAAGAAAAGTGCATAAAAGGTACTTAAATTCTCTTATACGTCCAGTTGAATATAACCAAGTTCTTAGCTTGCCAAGCTGAAGTTTTAAAGCAGGAATTATTTCACATGCACCAGTTTAAATATGCAAGGACAGGAAATCACTGAATGTGGCTACCCCCACACCTGTAATTACTAGCAAATAACAAAATTCAGCCAACACTAGCTTTTAGTTCAAGTTACTGAAGAGCAGAATAACCAGTTAAAAATTCCTTCAACACTCCTTCATACACAGTTTAAATCAATTTAAATACTGTATTTTTAAAAGAAAAAGTGCATAAAAAGGTACTTAAATTCTCTTATACGTCCAGTTGAATATAACCAAGTTCTTAGCTTGCCAAGCTGAAGTTTTAAAGCAGGAATTATTTCACATGCACCAGTTTAAATATGCAAGGACAGGAAATCACTGAATGTGGCTACCCCACACCTGTAATTACTAGCAAATAACAAAATTCAGCCAACACTAGCTTTTAGTTCAAGTTACTGAAGAGCAGAATAACCAGTTAAAAATTCCTTCAACACTCCTTCATACACAGTTTAAATCAATTTAAATACTGTATTTTTAAAAGAAAAAGTGCATAAAAAGGTACTTAAATTCTCTTATACGTCCAGTTGAATATAACCAAGTTCTTAGCTTGCCAAGCTGAAGTTTTAAAGCAGGAATTATTTCACATGCACCAGTTTAAATATGCAAGGACAGGAAATCACTGAATGTGGCTACCCCCACACCTGTAATTACTAGCAAATAACAAAATTCAGCCAACACTAGCTTTTAGTTCAAGTTACTGAAGAGCAGAATAACCAGTTAAAAATTCCTTCAACACTCCTTCATACACAGTTTAAATCAATTTAAATACTGTATTTTTTAAAAGAAAAAGTGCATAAAAAGGTACTTAAATACTACAATCTCTGTCTATGAACATCTGTTCTTGCTCCTTAAACTGATGTCAGAGCTGACAAACCACTGAAGCAAATCACAGGCTGAAGACAAAGAAATCCTTTTTGATCAGGCTGCTGTAAACTATGAAAAAGAAAACAGAAAAACAGGTAATACAGTATCATTATGAAAACTAATTTTTTTTCAGCCCAAGCTCTCCTTTCTTTTGTATGCTACATTACCGTTTGCTGCAGCACGACTCCCTTAAGCTCCTTCCAAACATGACCTGCAGTTTTACTCTGGGGTTCTTGGACATACTCAACTAGTTTTTCTAACTGCTCCAGGTCAGGGTCACCAGCAACATTCTATGCACCAATGACATTGCTTCCCCAAGAGAAATGACAGGTAAGCCTGGCAGCCATTACTGCTACAACTGAAGGTTGGGTACTTTGCTTGGATGTTTTTTTTTAATTCCTACCCACTTATGTATTGGCATACTTCTGAAGGTTTGGGCAGCAATAAGGCCTCTGGGCCTAGGATAGATATCCCCCTTGGCCTCCACATGCCCAGCCTGGCTGCCATTCAAACCCTGGTCACCACCAGGGACTGACAAGTGGAATGCTTCTGTTAGCTCTTCACCTTCCCCCTAGGAAGGGCAAGTGGCAGAATCTTGTCATTCCTTCTCATCCTGATTCTCACCCCAGCAAATTCCCATGCCTCTGACTGAACATGTGTCACTGGAATCACATTAAAGATTTTATCCCCCCGCACCAGTGGGGCTGCAATCTTCATAAAGTTACGTGCCAAACCTCTTCTAACTAACAGACTAATAGATCTTCTGTAATAGACTGACTTTTACAATATGTAGGAAGATGAAGGAGATAACTTTACTTAACAAAATTCACAGTCACATATCTAGTGGACAAGAGATAGTGAGAGCTTTAGCCATATCATTAGTTAACATTATTTTTTTTTTTACTTGAGGAACAAAATACTAAGCAGAACTAGTTAAATATTGCACCTTGTAATTTACAAATAAAAAAAACAGATCCTATAACATGATTGTAATGCAAACATTCAGTGCTATATTCCTGTTTCTTGGTCTGAGTGCACAGTTAAGCATTGCTTAGGGCTCTGTTCTGGAAAATGGTGTACTTTGTTGCACAAGTTCTGAGTTTGTCAGGATAAGGTACTGTCATCGAGGGTTGGTGGGTGTACACATCTATGCCAAATACAGAGAGGGTTATTTAATACAAACCACTGAAGAGTTATTATTAGTGGCTAGGTTAGTAATTGCTGGTTTTACAAGAAATTGATTAAAACCCTTCTTTGAAAGGGATTGTGTCAAAAATGTGTCATGTTGAACTTCCCAGTTTCTATTTAAACTTCCAGAGTCACAAAGCGATGCTTATCCAAGTGAAGTAAAAAGCTCAGTATGTTGAGGAGCACACAGAGAGTGGTATGTGAGGGATACATGCCCTGGAAAAATACCATTTAGCATTTATTTACCAAATATGTGACAATGAGGCGTGATAAGTGGGCAAAATGTGTGTTACATGACCAGACTTGAAACTGGAATCAAACAGTCAAATCAAGTGTATCAGTGTTTTGAATGTTTGTGAGATATAGACTCTCTCTAATAATTACATGGTTGTGCTTTAGAATCTTATGGTCAAGTTGTAAAATTTCCTTCTCCATTCTCCCTATGGTATGAAGGGCTTTTCAGAAAAAAAAGGCATGACGTTCATAATAACATGTGGTACTTAAGAGGCATACCAAAAAATCAGCATTTCTTATGAAAATCAATTACTATCTCCACAGCAAAACAATTAACGACAGTGTCCCTTGCACAGAAAACACAGTCCTTCATATGAAAACTAATCAGTATATTTACAAACACCCATTTAAGGGCACCATCTCTTGCCAGACAGGTGAGATGACCCTGCAGATGCCATGGACAACACTCACCAACTTGAAGGGAGAATACTTGTCTGCCTGTTGCTCAGAGACACTGTATCACAACAAACATTTATCTTATGTTACGGAGAGTGCTTCATTAAAGTAGCTAACTAACATCCCTGTCTGACGCATTCATCAAGTCGTCTCTCCTCTAGCCACACTAACACTAGCATTGTCCTGTACACAGTGTGTCTTTCATGTCTGTACTGGCAAATAGACAAAAGACCTACTTTCCTGTGCCATTAGTATACTTAACTTGTAAGTAGTTCTGCATTGTGGTCAAACTGACTACAAAAGAAATAACTGAGATCCCCAATTACTAGAGTTCTGGAAGGCCATACCTGCGTTAGGACAGTAGGGGGGGATATTATGCACTTGACTAACCACCCCATAGTAAAGATCAAGTGCATACTGTGTACACCTCAGACATCTAGACTGAAGACTACTGCTGATCTTGTGTAGTGGTGTACGAGTAATTATTTATACTAACTGAAATCATACCAGGAGTTGGCCCTGCTCTGATGTAGCCCCACCCATTCAGTTGCGGCTTGCATCTCCACCTTACTTTAATGTCACCTTGTTTTGTAGCAGGAAGCAAACAGCACAACAACAATGAAAGGTCTATAAGGAGGGTTATATCCTCCCATAGAAAGCTGCGGGGGGGGGGGCATAACAAGTGTTCAGTACAGGTTTTGAGCTTTGATGGCTGCCATTAATTTTCCTAGGGCTGAAAGATGCTTTGAGCCAGCTAACAAATATCCTTACCAAACCAGCAGACACAGGCTAAGGCAGAACACAGCTGAGGTTTAATTAAAAAAGAAAATCATGCAGCTTTACTGATTAATCCCTTGACTAACCTTCGAATGCTTGAAGTAATGACGAGTATGTTGTGCCTTAATCAACCACGATGCTAATGTTTGCTTGTTTGAAAATGACTGGACAGATAAGGATGCACAGAAGCCTGAAAGAAATGGAAAAGAAGAGGAATGAGCTATGTGCCTGTCAATAATATAATCTAAAGGAACGATGCCTGTGTGCCTGTCAATAATATAATCTAAAGGAACGATGCCTGTGTGCCTGTCAATAATATAATCTAAAGGAATGATGCCACAATAGGAACAACACATTACTAGCTTTAATAATTGGCTTAGTTTCTGGTGTCTTTTTAAGGGGGTGCAGTATTTGTCAGCATGGAAGGAGATAGTAACGAGGCTTTGCCAGGGATCGTCTGCACCTATCCCCTCTAGGCTTTCAAATATTAGCTAAAACATTGTCTTCCCCATAGTGCCTTTTTATGCAATGTCAAACTGAAATGACATGGCAAATCAAAACCAAGAAAATCTGAAAGTGTTACTCCTGAATTTTACGGGTTTAAACAAAAAATTCCACTCCCTAAAAGCTCTCTTCACCCTAGAGAATGCTGACATCTGTGCAGTCACTGAAACATAGTTTAAAGCTGTGCAGAACACACCAACAATGCCAGGTTACAATGCATTCCACACATTTAGACCAGCCACTACACAGAGACAAAAGGTGGAGGCATCTCGACTTACATAAAAGATAAATATACCTCAAGGCTGGTCAAACAGGATAATGCACTTAAGCTTCTCTAAGTTCAAATCACCATAGGCAAAATCCCATATCACTTCCTTGAAAGCTATAGGCCCCCCTCTATGACCCAGGAAACCCATACCATGTATTTAAATGTATTGGAAATACTCACCACTCAACCTAATACCATATTCATGGATGACTTTAGTTACCCCACTATTAAATGGGAATCATATACAACACTGAACGTACAGGTGGAGTGATTCCTGGATTGTGTAAACACAAACCCTGGACCAAATTGTTAGTACACCAACCAGGGGTGCAACCAGACCAGATCCTCACTAATATGAGAGAGTGCTGCACACCCGCCAGTGTAAGGTTTTCTCTTGTAAGGTCAGACCACAAAATAGTCTCCTTTGAAGTAAAACTAAAACCTGGAAACCCAACTAACCCTGGAATATTCAAGAATTACTCTGAAGCTAATTTCTTACTATTAAGTGATAAACTGGCAACATTTCAAGCCCCATAAACCCTGAGAACTCTGCTGCCTAGGCAGAACTGTTCACAGAAACCCTGTACAAGCATAGAGGCAGCTGTACCCACCAGGAAGAAGTACAGAACTAACTCAAAAAACAAGCCACCCTGGTGGAATCACAACATCACAGGCAGTATAACAGAAGGAAGAGAATCATGGCAAAAACTAGAAGGTGCAGCACCCAGCAAGATAAAAGCACTTTCATCAAACTAAGCAAACAACTCAGAGGACAAATAATATCTACCAAACATACCTCTCAACTGTTCAGATTTTGTCAGAATGTCCACATTTTTGCCTCTTATTTTTTGCATGTGCCTCATAAAATTTTTGGTTTTCTGGATTTTTGTGGCAAATCGGTGAGGACTAAATTCATTAAATAACGGCAGGCATTTGAGGTTCAGACTTCATATCCTTCAGAAAATGGATGGTAACTCAAGACATTTGATTCTATCAACTTTTTAAGTTTATAAGACTAATATTTAAAATCTGTCTCTATTTTTGGGGCTTTGTCCCACCATTATTTTGGATTTGTCCAAATTTTTTGTGCTATGAGATTGACAGCTATGCTACTAAAGCCATATTTAAGGTAAATTTGGCCTCACAGGCCAAGGACAACCATAAGGCATTCTTTAGCTATGTCCGCAACCTCAAAGGCAATACACAATTGTGTGCAGAGCTCATTGTTAATGGAGCCACCTATATTGAGCCAGAAGATATAGCAAACCTCCTGGCTGATAAAATTCAGCTCCAACTTTACTCCTCTCTCCCCCTCAACCTTCCCTCAGGAAATACCATCAAATATAACTCCCCCTACTATCACTAGGGAACTGGTCCTTAATGCTCTCTCTAAGACCAAGAACACTGCATCAATGGGCCCAGACAATATCCCAGGATGCCTTCTAAATAGCATGAAACATGACTTATCAGTCCCCCTGGAATTGATATTTAACTGCAGTCTCCAAACACACTTCATGCCTCATGAATGGAGAACAGCAACAGTCATCACAAAGGCGGGCCATCTACAGACCCTGGAAACTACAGACCCATAAGTCTCATTAGTCTTACCTGCAAAGCCATGGAAAGAATTATCATGGAAATGATCAATAATAACATAGGAAATCTTCAGACTCTGGACCCAACCTAATTTGGTTTCATCAAGGGCTGGTCATGCCTACTCAATCTGGTGGACTTCTTTGAGAAGGTCACCAAATTGATGGATGAGGGCAAAATGGTTCATATTGCCTACCACGACCTGGCTAAGGCATTTGCCACAATAGCCCACTCAGGCATTGTTGACAAACTCAGCAGGTTAGGTACAAACCCTTATGTCACCCATGAATAGCCAGCTGGCTCACAGACAGGACCCAGGAAGTTGGAACTGGGAGTCCACCTCTACAAAGAAACCAGTCACAAGTGGAGTCCCTCAGGGATTAGTCCTGGGACAGCTGCTTTTTGGCATTTACTTTTTCAATGTCAGTGGCCTCTGGCTGACTAAATTTGCAGATGATTGCAAATTAGGAGCTGTCATTGAATCCTCCACATATACCAATGTTTTCCAGGAAGGACTGGCACAAACAAACAACTGGTGTCAGAGCCGTGGACTAAAACTAAATGCCAAGAAATACATAATAGTATCCTTCAGGAAGTCATCCACCCTGGTAGCTATCATACTGACAACACACCCCTAAGAGATGACCCAGTAGTCAGGGACTTGGAGACACACACAGACAGTAAACTAACATTTGACCATCACATGTCTGCAGTAGTGAGGAAATCATTGTATATAGTGCAGCTTATAAACAAAGGTAAGGCATCAATGTACAAGGATGTCATTATTCCACTGTATTGGGCATTCATCAGACCTGTCTTTGAGTACAATGCCCAATGCCTCCTTTAGAATGTACCTAGCCAGGTACATCTGACAATTAAAATGTCCACAGAGGTTCCTCACTAAAAGAATACAGGGAGTAAGTAGCATGTCCTATGCAGACCACCTCAAGGCCTTATTCCTGTATTCTGTCTTCTACAGGCTATCGAGGGGAGATCTATGCCTGGCATACAAGGCATTGTCAGACCCCACTCTGATGGACATCCTGCATAGCCTCAAAATAAACAGCACCAGAATTACCCATTCTAAACTTAAACCTATAAGCAGGAACTGCTTTTGAGACAGGTTTGTATCCCAGAGACTACCCCTTCTCTGGAACAGCCTCCTCATCCATGTGAAGCAGAGTTCCTAGCTAACCCAATTCAAGTGTAACTTGGATAATTGTATGGGGAACAAGAAATGAATCCTTGGTTTGGCACCTATGTCTTGAATGGACACAGGCTGAATGGTTTATCTCTCAAGCCCCTGCTTGTAAATGTTTTATCTCCCAAACTCCCTGCTTACACTTGTCAAGGGTATCAGAACTTGTCAGAGATTTGAGATGCATAGCTAGGCTTAAAAAGGTTCTTGTGATCATTGGTCTAGTAAACACCTATGAACCTATAAAAGTTAGCAGTTCCAATCAGTATTCTAGCAGAGATCATTAACTTACCCACTATACCATATTGCAGACTTTTCATGGATAGTGGTCATTAACTTAATCACTATACCATATTGCAGACTGTTCATGGATAGTGGTCATTAACCACTATAACATATTGCAGACTGTTCATGGATAGTGGTCATTAACTTAACCACTATACCATATTGCAGACTGTTCATGGATAGTGGTCATTAACTTAACCACTATACCATATTGCAGACTGTTCATGGATAGTGGTCATTCTCGGAACAAGGCAGAAAATTCCATGAAAATGATTTATAATCATCTTAACGTTACTTATGAAATGGTTAATAGGATACACATGCCACTGTGGGACAAAAATATGACTTTTACATTGTCAGTGTCAGTAGCTCAGCAGGTTGTACTCTCCCCTCTGATGCTGGAAAATCATAAGGCTGAAGTCCGTTTCCACTCCAGGTGCTTAGATTCATGTTTCCATTATAAATACTGCAGAGCAGCATACAGTGTTCGTCACTCCTGAGTGTGCTATCTTTTCAGGTAAGGTGTTAAACTTGGATACCAGCTGCTTGTTTTGATGATAGCTCAGGTGAATCTAAAAGTCCCCACTGCACTTATTGAAAAAGAGTATAAGGGATCATTATTTATGTTTTGCTTCTGTCCTTCACTATATTCATGGGGAATGTCCTGGCTAAATTTCCTCTAGTTAGTCTGAATACCAACCATTTCAGGTCTCTCCTGAAGAGAGGCTATTGGCCTAATGGGACTAAAATAGTCAAGACAGATAGAAATAATATGTGTTGTCATCTTAGCTCTCAGTATTTTTTTTTGTTACACAGGTTCTATTTATGGCACAGAGATGGGTGCTACATAGAGGTTCCTCATGGGGTAAACTGTAAATCAGGGCCAAAGAGTCAGTCCAGTGTTTACAACTTTCTTACAAATATACCATATTCAATTACCCTTAGGAAAAACAAGGAAGAAATGCAAGATGCAGATTAGGAGATCTTGCCAAACAGAAGGGGTGGTTATGCATAGTGTGACACTGACTGATAAGATTTCAATTCAGTCTTGTCAAAGGAATACAGCAGCACACAGGGGTGGGGGTGGGGGGACTGTGACTTTTAGCTAGTGCAGTGGCAAGTGATGGCAGCAGACATACCTTATCAAATGGATATGCTGTCAGAGGAATGCAAGGGAGATAATATGCATGCAGTAGCACATAATGTTGTCAGATGAATTCCAAAATCTGATTATTTCCTTACAGAATAATATGATCTCACACAGCTAGGGGCTTTCCAGCCACAGAAAACATTGCATTCCTATGCTTAGGCATCCTGCGGTCCCAAATTCAGATGAGCTGAAGAAATCAGTCCAACAACAACAACAACAATTAGGCAGGAACACAAGTAAAAGGTACTTCCCAAATTGTTTACATTTCACTTGCTCCTCTGCCTGTCTGCTATTAATGGGCTGTTTTATACAGCTTCTCTAGATTTTGCTTGTAGCACAATGTGGTGCAGGCATAGAAGAGAAGTTTCTCTATAAATTAAAGTACCTGGTTAAAATGGCAGAAGGGAGTGCATTCACAGCAAATGCTCTGCAATGCTGCAGGAGTTCAGATAAAGGTTTTAGAACATTGCCCATTAAAGGTAGTGCCAGGGTAATTTTTTTCCCTGATACTGGGGAGTTCACAGTTCCCCATCTCAATAAAAGCTTCTGTAAACTTAATATGACATATTTCTCTCAGTCACCGTTAAACAGGGAAAATAATTAGCTGTTTTCATGGAACTTAGTTTTACCTCTTTCATCTACGTTTGTTTCTGTGTTACCAAAATTTGCTTTAATGGCACTTTTCTCACTAAAGCCTTTTTCCTGTTTGCCTTTGCTGTCAAACTGCCCTTTCACAGCTACTTATTATCCCACCACCAATGAACCTAAGGAAAAGGTAAAGTATTTCTTGTGTATTACCATGTTATTCTGGCAACTGAATAAAGAATGGTAAAACTGAGTTGTTAGACTTCATCCTGTAGTCTTGGGTTTGGTGCTTTCAGTCTAGATTTGCAAACTGTGTGAGATAAGAAAGTCAATTAATCAGTAGTACTCTAGGGCTAACACTGAAAAGAGGCATTTATGTTTTTTTCACACCTTTATTGAATTATCACTTAAAGGGACAATCCCAGGGATTTTTTGTTTTGATTCAGCCTTTGTTTACTTTTCAAGTTTGCCTTTCTGAGCATGCTCAACTGTGGCTGAGGGGGGTAGGGGAAGTGTGCCTGCAGGAAGCTTCAAAGGAGTTAGCCACATTCCATCTCAAATTGCAGCTCTACTGACAACAGCTTTCCGTGTGAGCCATTCATTGGTGTAATCTGTGCATTTTATCCATTCAGAAAAGTAGCCTTTCAGACATTTTACGACCAGACTGCTGCTGCTACTCTAGAAACCACAGCAGTAATACAATTCTTATAAAGAGACATTATTTTGTTTCTAAAATCAGTTGTTTACCAGACTATTTTGTTTACCTTTTAGTGTAGTGTAAGTCACATATTCACACAGAGTCAGAATTTTCAGACAAGCTTGTGTGCATACTGCAGGTTAGATTTCACAAACTTTACTGTTGGATGTTTGATAGGAACTGCTTAGAATTTACAGTTTGTTGTTTTGAACTTCCCCTCCCCTACCCAGAGACTATTAGTTGAATGACTGGTTTAGCATTAGCCTGAGATGCTATCTAGTCAAACTCAAACCTGCAGCCTTTGCAGCAGTGAAATTACATCTTTAGTATGTGCTTGCTTTTTGTAAAACTTAGTGGAAAGCTTATCCCAACTTAGGCAATTGTCTTTTCTTTTGTTTGCTTTTGTTTTATGTTAGTTGCTACATGCTTTTTTCCCTTCACTGGTAATTATTTGTCATATGTTCTGCAACAGTGTTGCTTATTAGTGCATGTACTCATGCAGACATATATTTATAACACAGTTTCTCCACATTTCACAGGAAGCATTGCTTTGGACATTTTCGTCTTGGAAACAAATCCCCTGAGTTGCAAATATCCTAAGATTCTAGAAGAATAAAATCTTATAATAATAGTAAAAAAAAAATGTCAGACAACTGTGAAATTGAATCTTGTTACTGTACTAAAAGTATTTTCCCATTAGGTGACACCCTTCATGAATCACTCGCAGTGACTGTCTGTATAATATGGATTCCATTCCACTGAATTTATTTTCTTTATCTTTCTCTTTCTCTTTATCTTTCCTGCATTGTGGTAAAATGTTTGGATCGTTCACTCTTTTGCTGAATATTTGACTGCAGTAGAGTTGCACTGGTTACCATTTGAAAGTTGAGGTAAATGCAGTCTCTCTATTTCCCTATATGTGTGCATAAGTGTGTATGAAATATGTAATCTAAGTTTATATTCATGTGGTTTTAAAACCACAGCCTTGCTATGTCTTACTGACCGGCTTGTAATTCAAGGCATTCTTGACTGTCAGTCAAATTTGTATATGCTGGATATTTAATTGCTGTTGTTTGTCTTTCGGCTTTTTCCCGGTAAGGGGTCACCACAGCGAAACTCCGGTCCGCTAATGATTGGCAGTAGATTTTTATGAAATGCCGAGGTGCCAACTCAACGCCCAACCTTCAACAAAGGCTCGCCCATTTATGCACGCATGTCTTTCGAACGCTACCCAACTGCGGGGAGGACATGCAGACTCCACACAGAAGGCACTGCCAAGCCAAGCTGAGAATCGAATGGGAGAACCTCTTACTGTGAGGTAACCACACTACCACTGTACCACTGTGGAATCATGCTGGATATTTAATAATGTGTGTATTTTATTAGACCTTTGTATGCAGCGACCTACTTGTTGTAGGCTGGATATGTAATAATGCATGCATTTTATTAGACCTTTGTATGCAGCGACCTACTTGTTGTAGGCTGGATATGTAATAATGCATGCATTTTATTAGACCTTTGTATGCAGCGACCTACTTGTTGTAGGCTGGATATGTAATAATGTGTGCATTTTATTAGGCCTTGGCATGCAGTGCACCTACTTGTTTTAATGGTATACTTCACATGTAATATTGGAATTCACATAACTTTTCTCAAACTTGCCTGTTTTGCAACTTAAATGGCTGTGCTGATGAGACCACTTACCCCCTTATCAAGATGGAAATAGATAATAATTTAAAGAAATAAATGCATATGCCATGTCATTATGTGTTTATCATATGCATTGCTTTGGTTGATTAAAATGGATTTGCTGTATATCTTTGTTATAGATCAATATATATATATATATATATATATATATATATATATATATATATATATATATATATATATATATATATGTGTGTTTATTTATTTTCTTATTTGACATTTGTTATAACTGAGCCAAAGGCCCATTTCAGTGGAGACCCATAAAAAAGGCTAAAAAAATGTGAGCACACACACACACACACACACACACACACACACACACACACACACACACAAACCTGTCTCTGAATTTGTTTGTGTCTCTGTTTATATACACAGATGTACACACACCAGTACATGTGGTGTGTTTGTGAATATATATACATGCAGACACTCATTCACTGTCATGCAGGAGGCATTTTGACTAAGGTGACAGTATAGCTGCTCCTTACAACATTCGTGTCACTGAACCTTTATTGCTAGTTTTACAAGTAATAGTTTTTTTTCCATTCGTCATATGCCACTTGACAACAATATTAAAAGTGTGGTTCAGACTATAGAAACTACAGATCCATAAGCTTAACCAGCCTTATCTGTAAGGCCATGGAACAAATCATCATGAACCCTATAAATAAGGACATAGATGACCTCCATACCCTTAATCTGACACATTTGCTTTTGTCAAAGAGGTCATACCTGTTAAACCTGGTAGACTTCTTCAAAAGCATCACCAAGGTGAGGCATAAATGAAGACCAATCTGTGCATACAACCTACCTTGACTTAGCAAAGGCCTTCAATACACTCCCACATTCAGGCACCACTGATAAACTCTCCCAGTTGAATATAAACCTTTACATTGTCAGGTATGTTGCTAACCATCTGACCTTCAGATAACACTCAGTCAAAATTGGGGACTTTACCTCGACCAGCAGAGCTGTCAGCAGTGGAGGTCAGTGCTGTGCCCCTATTGTTTAGAATATACTTCTCAGAACTTCAGGCCAAAACTGAGGGCCTGTGCCTAACTTTGCTGATGACTGCAAATTAGGTGTAATAATTTTATGCCCAGAAGATGTCAATATACTTTTAGAAGGACTTACACAAATGAATGATTGGTGTCAAAGCTATGGACTCCAACTCAATGCTAAAAAATGCATTATCATCCCATTCGTAAAAATTATATCCATGCAGACTACCATATAGATAATAATACCCTAAGTAACAACTCAGCACTGATAGAATTGGGAATGCAAGCTGACTGTAGCCTAATCTTTGACCACCATGTGTCTACTGTGGTAAGGAAGGCCTTCTACATTGCTCACCTCATTAGCAAAGGCATTGCCTCGAGAGCAAAACAGGTCATAACTCCCCTGTACTCGACCCTCATCAGGCCAATAACTGAGTACAATGCTCCCTTTGTATGTACCTCACCAGGCACCTGCAGCAACTTGAGAGACCCCAGAGATTTCTAACCAAGAAATTACAGGGTCTCCATCACATGTCATGCATTGACAGACTCAAGTCATCGTCACTGTACTCAGTAGCATACAGACTACTTAGAGAAGACTTGTGCCTGGCCTATACAGCAATCTCAGATCCAAACTTAATCGAAATGCTGCATATCCGCAAGACTAATGGGATAAGGGTCACTTGCTCCAGGGACCTTTACCTGGCCTTCAACATAAATAGAACCTGCTGGAGAGACAGATATTTCTCTGAGGTTGCCACTCCTCATGAATAGGAAATGAGTTCACATCAAATAGAGCCCCTATATAAGCCTGTTTATGTGTAGCCTGGATGACTGGATGGGAAACCATAAATTTCTTGCCAGGATTTCACCTATGATCCTCCTAGATATGTGCAGCCATTGTTAACTAAGATTTTGAGTTTAGGCTAGATCCTTTATATTGGGTTTCTCTAGTATTATATCGGGTACACATGGAAAGGCTTATAAAGACCTTTGGGTCAGTATCCTAGTAACCACCAATGAACCTATCAAGTAACAAGAGTATTCTTTCCTTCAGTCACCTAAGTTTTTAGAGATCGTAATCTTACTTGAGTGTTGGCACACTCTCATACTGCACTGGATTTTTTCCAGGATAACTGTTGCCATATTCCTAAGAATTGGGTTGGGAGAGGAACTTAGGAGAAAGCAAGCTCAGCAGCAGGTGGCCAAGAGTAATTACATGTAAACATTAATTGCCACTACATAGTTTGAGTTATTCCTGGATATACAAACAGAAGGCAAACAAGGCACTCCAAACTCAAAATCGGAAAACAGATGTATAGTTCAGGCAGGGAGCAATCAACAAAAAGGGTGAGGTGAAGAATACTTGAACATTCTACACTATGTTGCTTTCACAGTGGGGTCAATTCAAGAGAGTGGCACTGGAAACAGCAGCAGTATCAGTGTGGATACAAATTCATTCACGGTACAGTGGCTGTACAAGAATAACAGATAATTAACACCCACAGTAATGGTAATTAGGTGGCTTACAGAAGGATACTACAGCAGTTAGAGACACCAGGAAGGTGCCAGGTTGTCCAGTTGTGTGGCTCATAGCAGTAAAATAATGGAGGGCACACACTCTGCTACTGTTAGAGGCTGAATAAAACAAGTTGAAGGCAGCATTATACCTGGCAAGCTATCAGCTGGCTGTACAAAGCCATGGGGAGGCGGTGTGAGCCTTATGGGACCAACTCCAAAATACATGTCATCAGTAATACGACAGATTGCTTCTCATAGCCTATTGTTTATCAGCCCTATGTAGAGAATTTAGCTGGTCAAAATAAGAATATTCTAAGGATAAATAGGAGCAACTTATGACTGATCAGGGTGTGAAGCACCAGTGGCCACAGAATAGAATGTAGTCCAATGGGTACAATGTTACCAAACGCTGTGACTACAACAAAGATGTCCACTCACACAGTTTTGTCATAGAATGGCACTTAAGAAGGAGTAGTTTTCTGCCATGAGAAGGGTATCCTGCTTATCCATCTTCAGGTGAGGGCTGTATTCAAGAAAACAGTGGAGTGATGAAGTTTATACCCCAAACATGTACCCCGCTCTCAGTTAGATTCCACACTTATTTAGCTTAGTGGCAGCTTCTCATGTTCAGTGGGTAAGGACATCATGGGAGAACATTAAGAGATTAGGAAGATGGTAGTACAATGCTTTTGAAAGATAGCTGAAAAATAACCTCTTTTACCACACCTAACATTGTTGTTTCTTATTTGCAGAAACTGGGTATTACCTGTAAGACATACATCGTACCTTTCAACAATACTTTGTTGACTGGAGATTCCTGCATGTTTGATCACCTGGAACCTTGTTCTTGCTCTTCCATGTGAATGTAAACACCTGTCTTGTATATCACCTCTTGGAACATGCTGACATTACCTGCAATGTATTGTGGTACCAAAGGCATAACGTAAAATTTGAGTTAAAGCCCAAATTATGATATTTACACTGAGGCCACAAAGTTTGCTGAGCTGTACACTCTTCCACAACCCTTAATGTTGCCTACTATTCATGGTGATACTTATATCAAGGGTTCAAATGGTATTTTTGAAATGTGCAGTTCTTGCTCTGTATGCCATTCTTCAGCAGACAGACTACTGTCCATCCATATGGTACATGGCCCATTCGACCCTGCTTGACCTCTAACAGCTATGCAATATGCACACCACCAACAAAGACTGTAATCTTTTATAGACAGAAATGGAAAATGGCTGGCGCAACAGATTTCTACCACAAGGAATCCTATACTTACTCAATAAAACTTCCTGTGCATGTCAAGCAATACTACACATGGTCTGTATTCAGAAATATTCTGAACGAATAGCCTGTAAATCATTAATCCTCTCTGGGGTATATAGCATGGTGCTTCTTAACCATGGAGCTTAGCTCACTCAACAGTGCTTGGGCTTAGCTGGTTATGTTTATTAATTTTTTTTTTAACTCCATGCCTACTATATACCAATAAACTTATCAAACGAATATACAGTTACCAGGTATCTTACAAATGTACATGCTGCATATAGAATATATATGCAGACAAAAACATCAATTAATTGATGAATGTATTTCTATAAGCACTCTCATTTGAATGTCATTATATGGTCATTAATATAAACTACTGACCACACCAATTTTTATACTATCATGATTGTGCTACAAATACCTTTGAATTGCACATGCCCTGCACATCAACACTGACTGCATAGTTTAGCTTTCTACAGTGTGCTATTTTTCCTGTCTGAATACCCCCTACTGTGATTTATGTACTGTAAGACTACCAACTATATACACACATAACAAGGTATCTGTTAGCAGCCATTTGTTTGTTTCAGTATGTAATAAAAACAACAAATAGATGTGCACTGTACTCTCCAAGTTACCAGAAATTAAAGTTAATCTCTGTTTGAAATCATTTGATGTGTTTTCTCTTATTTCTTTATTCAGCTGTTTGTGTACTTGTTAATTGCAAGTGGGAGGCTGAGAGACTCTTGAGTCACAACCTGAGCTCCATGGTGCAAGACATAAACAGAAGCAGCAGTCTGAACATATAAGATGTTCCTGGTACCATACCTGGTTACTAGGCTATGGTACCTGAGCAGCCATATCTCTAGGCCACATCTAAGCCCATGTGCATGCAAGGCAGCAGCTGATGTCCCCATCCAACAGAGACGCAGTTGGTATCCCACGGCTGTATGTGCTGTTAACCATCCAGCTGACCAGGTTATGCATGCAAAGGTGTAGGTAACTACCCTGCCTGATGTGGACAGGGTGCCCATCACATCACATGGTGATTGTGTGGGACAAACTTACTGCATCACTTGTTTAGGCCCAGACCACAATGTCCCTTATTGTCACTTCATTGCTTTGTTCAATGCCAGAACTATCCATTGTCGGGCCCTTATTGTAGCCAGATATTTTCACTTACAGTCCTCAAATTCCAATATGGCTTCAGTAAGCCATTTGACAGCAGATCTTCTGAAAAAAACGTAAAGATAGAGACAGAGACAGACCGCACAGGTCAAAACCTACCAATGACGCTTATGTTAAGCTAGTAGTCAGTTCTCTGTTACTCAGTGAGGCAGGTATACATTTATATGAAAGAAAACAAACCAAACTAACATGTTGTTCCCAGCTGCAAACATTATACATCACATACATTCTTTTGGATAACTATCATCAATCCAACATTATGTAAATTGCTCAGTTCCTGCCTTCCCTTAAACCTCACTCCTTGTCCAAAACATTATACTGCCTGTTTTGTTCCAGCAATTTCCATTTATTCCTATATAATTTGCTCTTACTCTTTTCGAAAGATTCGACTTCCAGTTATGTTATTATGTTACAATATTCAATAATTCAAATACAGTTTGTTTTGATTTTGATTTCCATTTTCTAGTTACTGCTTTCTGGCAGTCACCAGAATTAGCTTTAACAAGGCCTTACAATATCTAGCCAATTCGGAAACTGTATCCTAGCTCAAAAAATCATTTTCTTAGTTACACCCATTTGCTTGCACAATATGTCTGACAGCGTACTCTGTGGGGGATTTTGAAAGTATCCCAACTCATTACGCCCCCAAAACAAATGTTCCCAGTTACCTCTTTCTTCCCCAACATCACATCTCCAACATTTGGCATCTACCTGCAGAAAAATTCTTTGCAGTCTACTTGGGCTATAAAAATACCTATGCAAACACCTCCAAGCAAAAATCCTAAATCTCCTAAACTTAGTTTCATATTTGATATATATATATATATATATATATATATATATATATATATATATATATATATATATGCTCTAGCATTGTTTTCTTGAGAATTAGTTATACAGTCTCTCCCCCCAATCTTTGCTAACCTCCTATGCTTCATTCCTATAGTTATCATGGAGTATTTGATATGCTCTACTAATTGTCCCTTTTTTTTTTTTTTTTTTTAACAGCAGCTACCATTCTAAATTCAACTCAAATCTCTACCAGAGCAGGTCTTTCACTTAGGATTTCCCTATCCCTTTCACTTTACCTGTACTCTGATATCAATCCCTGATAGGAAGGGCAGTCTCTAGCCTGCAGTCCAAATGTCTGCTTCGCCTTTTCCCATTCAATTACCTTTCCACCTCTGGTTATTTGGTCTCAATATCTTGGTTCCTTTGCCAGTTTTCTCTGGTAAATTCCAGCCTCCTCTTGCCTATTCTCTGTACCCCTAACTGCAGTCATCCCTATCTGCAAAATCTCCTTTCTCTATTCTAGTGTTGGCTTGTTCTTAAAAAATGTTCTGCTACTTTATAAACATAATATTTAGTATGGCTATTGTTATTGTCTTTAAGGATCAGCTTCCAAAACCCCATTTTCTCCTTATTTTTTGAATTTCCCCCTGCTTCATCGTCATCTCTTTCCACTTAGAAATATAGCTTTCTGCTTGTGTTATGTATATCAGCCCTAGCTGTGCAACTCTAAAATATCCCATTAAATCAGGTAATCCTTAAGCTACCTTCTTCCATTGGAAGGATTAGTTTATCCCACTTGACCCTTGCCCTCTTCCTCTTCCATATAAATTCCTTCAATTCTTTATTAATTATTGTACACAACTTCTTCTCTGGTTGATAAAAATACCCCTGGCCAGTACATAAAAATAAAAAAATAAATAAATAAATTCACTAATTGCATCTTGCTATCCATATCCATAAACAACAGCTTCTAGTTTCTAAGTTTTTGTATTATATTTTGTTTAGTCTCTTTCCACATATCCTTAGCTGCCATAACAGAATACTTTTTAATCCTTACTCCTAAATACTTCATTTTTGTTCCCATAAATATGGGTATTGCTGAAACAATTCATGTGTGAGTACATAGTTTACAGCTATAATTTTTGTTTTATCTTAATTAATTTATATACCAAAAGATATGAAACTGTTTCAAAATGTTCTGTAACACTGAGATGTCTTTTACTAGTTTTATCAGGTACAAAATAATATTGTCTGCAAATAAAGCCAACTTTTCTTGATTACCATACCAATTATCTCCTTGAATTTCTGAGTCCCTTATTTTCTTTACAAATGGCTCTAAATATAAAGCAAATAACAAAGGGAAAGTCGTGGGAGGTTGTCATAATGGTTAAAGTGTTTAACTAACAGACACAAAGTGCAGGGTTTGATTCTCACATGGGATAACTGGCTAGGCTTAAAATGGCACACTAGGGCAGTTAGCCTAGTACTAATCTATGAAAGAGGACACTCCTGCCTGGTTCCTCTGTTCAGACGCATCTTGTCAGAAAGGAACTCTCCCACTTTAATTTTTGCCTCCAATCCCTCATATATCCTCCTAATTAACCTTATTACTGTATCAGGGAATGCAAAGGCTTCCATTATCCTGCTCACAAAAATCTCACCTTACTCTGTCAAATGCTTTCTCTGCATCAAGTCCCACCACGGACAGCAGTATTTTTTATATTCTGCTTCTTATGGCTCATCATTGTTCTATTAATGTTGTCATATTTTTGCCTACCCACCACAAAACCACATTGATCCATATCTATTAATTTTAGCAACACTTTGCAATTCTTGTAGATATTATAGACATAAACACTTTAGGTTCTCCCGTTCGATTCTCGGCTGGAGTGCCTTCTGTGTGGTGTCTGCATGTCCTCCCCACGGTCGAGTGGCATTCAAAAGACATGCGTAGAATGGGCGTGCCTTCGTTGGAGGTTGGGCGTCAAACTGGCACCTCGGCACCCGTAAAAAAAATCTACTGCCAATCATTAGCGGAGCATCGTTCCGCTGTGGCGACCCCTAACCGGGAAAAGCCGAAAGAAGAAGATGATTTGAAATTGAAATGTGCCTATATGAAGCTTGTTCTGACAGATCTTTGCCATCTGTATGTATTGCAGCCACCACAGTTTTCTCCAAGGATGTTGGTGCTTCCCCTTCTTTTAAAATACAGTTAAACCAAACCTTCAAGATCTTTGTCACTTTCTTCCTTCCTATCTTCCATACTTCCATCAGAATACCATCTATTTCAGGAGACTATCCTGTAGATTGATTATATATCAGAACTTTTATCTCATCTCCTCCCCTCCTATCTTAACTGTTAATTTTTGAGCCTCATCTACCTCTAACCTTGGCATACTTATGTCTTCCATGTTTTCATTTGTGTTCTTTCTTGATTTCCACATTTTTCTGCTATATACAATTTTTTTATAAAATTTCTGAAATATCTATAATACTTCTACAAGATGTCTGATTTTTTTTCTCTTGTTATAGGCTCCCTAAGTTTATCAACAGTCCTTTCTACTTTCTGTTGCATAAGTCATTGTGCTAAAAGTTTTTGTGCTCTGGAGTTATCATAAAAAAAAAAAAAAAACAGTTGCTTAACAGCAGTCTTTCTAAATTTGTGCATATTATCCAGACACTCCCTCACTGACTATTTAATACTCTGCAGTCACCTCTTCTTGTTCTGTGAGATTCTCTTTTTTCTGCAATATTTTAACCTTTGTCAGCTCCTCTAAATAATTCCTGTTACTTCTTAACTCTATATATATATATATATATATATATATATATATATATATATATATATATATATATATATATATATATATATATATATGTATATATTTTTTTTTTATTTTTTATTTATACCCTATTTTAAACTCCACTTTCATTTTATCCTAACCATAGCTATAACTTCTGAAGAAATTTCTATCATTCCCATGGGTTAGGCTATGGGCTAGACTTGTAAAGGCTCCAGGGCCATTAGCCTAGTACACATCGATTAACCTATAACTCTTGAATAATTTTCATTAACCATTCCTTAAATTCCTCTCTTTTTAGCAGATAGGTGGGGAAGTGCCAGTGCCTCATTTTTACTTCAGTATCAGTAACCTACATTGTTATCTTACTTGTTATTGGCACATGATCTGAAATAGTTTTTAGATGTGCATTGAAGCTTTCACTTAAATGCACATGTTCCTGTGAAGTATAATTTCTGTCTAGTCTAGGACAGTTATTGTACCTTGGGAATAATATGTAAACTCTCTCCAAATTCCTACTACTGAATTCTATTCTTCCATAACAAATATTTTCTTAAATTTCTTCAAAAATATACCCCTTTTGTTATTTGTTTTCCTTCTTGGTCCCCCAGATACATCCTCACTGTTGCAAATCAAGTTCCAGTCCCCACCTATAAGTAATATTCCCTGCTGAAAGTTGATTATTTCTCCCCAAATTTTCTTAAGCTCCATAATAGCAGTATAGTTGGAATATAAACACATGACAGTGTAAATCTCCTCCCTTGCCAGTAGCCCATTACTACCACAAATCTACCATTATTATCTTTTAATCCCTCTTCTGTCACTATTGGAGCTCCTCTTGCAATTAGCATAGGTATTCCATCTTTCTTGCTATTCTGCTGAATATCCATTCTGAAATCCTATATCAAATTCACATGTTCAATTATTTTCCAAATGTGCCTCCTGTAGCATTGTTATTTGTATTTTCCATTTCTTAATATAATTTAATCATCTTACCTTTTTATCTATACCTGTGAGGCCATTAATGTTCCAAAATAATGCAAATAGTGTAGTCATTATGATAAGTTATTATTCCTACCTATTATATATGACATATTTTCAACATTTCTATTTCCAACTTTTGTGCACACAGTAATGTTTGGCAGGTTGATCTTTTATACAGTTGTTTCTTGTCATCTCCATTTGAACCTATGTCACATTTTACAATATTTTTTGTTTTAATGAAAACCCTCAAACAAAAAGGCAAATACACCCCAGAACACTCCATAACCTACTAACTTAAAACAAACATACAACATTATGTAACATCTTCAAATAATTATTTCCTGCTAGGAATACATATCCCAAATTGACAGATATAACCACAGGTATTACTTAACCTAAAATTAAGGTTATATATGCTAAGGTGTGTGTTAAAGTCTGTGCTATTACTTGCACTAATGGTTGTCTGTTTTTGTCTTATCTTTATTTCCTCCCAGATGTGAAAAACAGGTTGCATACTTTCAGAAAACATTATATTGTAGCCTTAAGAAAAAGTGCACTGGCTATCTTTAAATAAAACTAAATTACACATAGTTCTAGACAATGCATTGAAGTATTTAGTACCAGGAAAACTGCTATCTGTTATGCACTTCCAATAATTTCAAACTTTATTTTTACTATGGTCATTTCCACTGAACCTTATAATTTTATGATTCCCTTAGCAAACAATGCCCAGAACTCTCAAGATTGATTGCCTTCATCTTTAGTCAGCTTGTCTCCATGGAAACATAAAAAAGTACAGCTGCCCTCAGCTGCAGACTTTCAACTCACTCTGAACATTTGTTTCCTAAAGTAAAACCTTTAACTACATCCACAGTATCCTCTTATTATTAAAACCCATATGCTTACACAAAAAAAATGTTATTAGATTAAGCCAAGGGCATTAATCCAGACATTCACCTATGCACAAGTATGAGAAAACATCTCAAGTCTACATAATGTTATAATCACTGCATTTTTATACCTTATCACCACCCCCAACAGACCAAGATTACAACATATTAACGTAAACATGCCTTTGTCCAACGATTTTTTCTATTTTTTACATTGTAATGCTTATGTTTCTTAAAATGAAAGAATAAAAAACGCACTTGTTTGCTATCTTTATCACATACAACAATCACTGAAAATGCTTTGCTATTTAATATGCAATTTATATCATGAAATGTTGTATACAAATATTAAATACAAAAAATGTTTTACTTACAAGTACTTTTTTCTTTTTAGTGTCCTTCCAAACATTCATGACATGAAGTGGGGCATGCACCTTTCAGTCACCCACAAGATTAACAAAATCAATAACAGTCCATCCTTTGCCAGCCACTTTTTCTTGTAATGCCATCTTTTAGAATGTGATTAATGCCTTATAGTCTCACATTTATCCACTAGATTCAGTGTCGCTGGTCTTCTTCCTGTTCATCTTCATCTCCCAACCCTAGACTATGGTTCAAGTTCAAGGTACTCTTGATTCTTTTAGTCAACTCCTGTGCTTTTTTCTGTCTCTCAAGCATTTTCCTTTGGAATATAGGAAAAGGTTTCACTAGCAAAATGTCTCTATTAGCTTTATTGTCAGAAGAATGAGAAGCAGAGTCACCTTATGTTTGATGACTCATTTTTTGTTGGACAAACATTTGCATGTCCTCCTCAGCCTGTTCTGCATCAAAAATAACTTTGATCCTCCAGAAAAAAAATTATATATATATATATATATATATATATATATATATATATATATATATATATATATTCTGAAGACACCTTGATACAGCAGCTTGAATCTCACACCTGCCTCTTGACATTCCCTGATTGCTAGGATACATTTGCTTTTCTTCTTCCTGGTGTACAGTGAATAATCTTTTTTCCACAAACACTCTACTGTCTCAAGTTTTTAGTACTTTGCCTTTCTGACACAGTTCTATCAGAATCAAATGATTCTACTTGTATGATTGCATATTTACTAATACATGCCTTGGTTGCTTTCTCATGGCCAGGTTTGGAGCCCTTTCAATGTGTCCTTTTAATTAACAAATCCTGGTGTGGAATACTTATGTTAAGCAAGCCAACTCAGGTAAAAATTTTTAAAAAATCCTTTGGTTCTATTTATCTATTTATAAACCAAGTGACTGAACTGATCCAGCCTGAACCATATTTAGCAATACCCTGAAGAAGATACAAGGGATGTGTAATTACATTCATTCTAAGACATAAGTTAAAGTTTATCTTGTACATGTGTTTACACTGCACACAGCTGAATCTGTACAGAGAACACAGGTCTCTAGACACTGAGTTATATAAGTAACATGCTTTTTATACAATATGCTGCACATAAGTGGGTGGGCTAGTCACATTTCAAAAAAAATATATATATATAAATAAATAAACTATAGCTGGTCAGTTGTGTGCTGCAGGCTTTGATGCCAAATAAAGCACTTTCTGCCTTTTTCAAGAGGCACCCAGGGATTCAGAAAGAATCCCACAGCTCATGTTAAGGACTGAGGCAGAAATGCTCTGTTTCTACCATGCTTGCTTTGCAGTTCAGGATCATATTAGCCACAATGAGGAAAGACCTCTTTATCAGCTAATTTGCAAGTCTCTGAAATGCCATTAACTACTGCTAGTGCAGATCAGCACCTTCCTGTAGTAGTTAATAGTGGCAGTTTCACACTTTGTATACTTCAGTAATTCCACAGTAAAGAAAAAAGCTGTTATACTAGGGACTTTCTAAGTTTATAGGACTAATTCACAAATATTTCCCTGATTTACTAATAATTTTTGCTCTGTCCTGATTTCTTGTGCTACAAGATTGATAGTTGTGCCTAATGTTCCCTGTCTCTCTTCCTTGTATGTCACAAACTGTTGCAGATATTGAATAATGCCAGAGATCCTCAATATATTTTAAAAATCCTTACCAGTCTGAAGAGTTATCTCTGGTAGGTAGTGGTCTCCCTGACTCTCATCTGCAGAGTTAGCCCTGGTAGCTAGCTGTCCCCAACCCAATATTGTAGGCTTTACTTATTAGTATAGGAGTATGTGAAAGTAGGACATTGAACACACACACACCTCACCTACCCCTGCATACCTCCCCTACTGCTGCTTCCTCCCAGACACACACACACACACACACACACACATACACACATACACACACACACACACACACACACACACACACACACACACACACACACACACACACACACATACACACACACTGGGCTGTTTCTGTGGCCATGATAAATGCTAATTAGACTTCATCAGAAAAACTAGTACAGTAAAACTGTGATGGGTATGTGATATTCAGCCCCTGACATACATAAATGCACCCTAACATTACCTGACCACTAAACTCCCCAGCATTTACCTTTACTTGACGGATGAACATGGCTTTTTGGCTGTGTATATTACCGCAAGCAGCCAGGAGTGGCTGTGCTATGTTACGTAGCCAAGCGAATCACTCGGCTGTATAAATGATTTCTTGCAGGCAGTACTGAGGGAAAGCACATGACTAATTACCATATGCTTCTTCCCAGAATCCCTCATCACCATCTACAACACAAAATACACCAACTAACATGTAAAAAGTCTAAAATTCAAACATAAAAAACATGTTATGAATGCTGCAAGAGCTAGTACAAGCTTATTAGGAATTTCATCACAGCTTTACTGTAGTAGTTTTCCTGATGAAGTCTAATTAACATTTATCATAGCCACAGAAACAGCCTACTGCAATGTTGCATGTCTTTGGATTGCAGAATGTGGAAGGGCTGTCTATGAATTAAAAATGTTTACCTCGAGGTCTACACTTCATTGTAACCTTTCTGAATTGGCCTCAGTTTGGCACTGAGTGCAAAGGGTTCCTGGTAGTTAGTGAAATGGATTAAGGCTATGAGCTAACAACAATCTGCTTCCAGTAGTGCTGAGTTTGACTCCTTTACTCTCCATCTGTCCCATGCATGACTCTGAGCAAGTCACTTAACCAGACAGTCCTAACAGGCTGTCTGAGAAAGGTCTCTATGGATCAGTAGTCTACCCAGGTTAATAAATACAACCAACCAAACAAATAAATAAATAGTAGGATCAATTAATGAGTATTAAAGTTAGCAGACAGGTAGTAGTAAAGTTTCATCCAGGTCTCAAATATGACTATAATTTTACAAGAGCTGTGGACTACCCAGATTTTTAAAGCAGTCTGTTATTAATGCCACCAGTACTTATGGAGGCCATAGTTAAGTATTTGTTTTAAGGTGCAGTTACTACTGCTTGTACTGTGGGATCTGTATTTAGTTGGGCACGACCTTATCTCATTAATTTTACTAGGGTGAGTTTGAGCCAGCATTTTAACTTTTTTGTTACAATTAGATGAGTGGACACTTTCTAGATATCAGCAATATTCTTGACTGGAGTAATGTCTTGGAAGTAGAAAGTGCTTTATGATTCCAGATGTGTCACCAAAAGCTATGCAGTGGTATATACAGGGAAGGTGATTATGCAGTTAGTGGGACTATTAAGTGTTTGTAGAGTGAAAGGTATAGCAGTTTAGTCAAGAGGGAAAGTAAAGAAGACAAGAAGGACAACAGTCATAAATGGAGAGAGAGAAAACATTATCATTTTTTTAGAACATGACACGCTGGAGAATATTTTAAGCAAGATCTGATATAGCATATTAATTAAGATAATACAGCTGAACACTTTGTGTATAACATTCATGTAGTAATTCATGTTATATTCCTAAATATGCATTCATTGTTCTTGCTGCTTTGATATTAAACGTGTGATGTTCCTAAAGTAAAGCACAAAGCATTTACCATTATACACTATGTCCACCACTAAATGAAGATGTCAATGCCAAACAATGTCCATTCATGCATTCAAAATGCTGCTTGCAAATCTGCAGTTGTCTTTATCTGCACTGTAAAAATTGCCTATTGGAAATATTTGTTGAAAATCTGCATTTTATTGCATTTTTATATCTGCACTGTAAATAGTTTGCTTTTTTAACTAGTGTGATATCTCTTAGTATTTGATGTACTCATTTGTTGCAATTATGGGCCCAGATCATGGCTGAAAGTAGTTTGGTGTCCAGCCCATCTACTCTGTTATTAAATTGCAATAAATAAATTTGTATGGAGCTTTCAGTGTGGTAAATTATGGTAGTAAATGTAGTGTGCCTGCACAGTACATTTAAAGGTTTGGTGAATATATTTTACTGTTAATTAAGAAGTATACTGTAGTGGAATATGGTTAGAACAAGTTAAATTTAGGACAGAGTAGGGTGGCTAAGAATGGAGGTAGGAAGGCACTGAAGATGACCACCGGTGGTGGTGTGCTATGCAAAGAAATCAGACTGAGTTTGCACACTTAGGACATTGCAATCACTGCAGCAACACTGAAAGTTAGAAGGAACCCTTACTTAACAGTGAAGATCAACTGACAGAATCCTAAATTATAAATATTGTAGGCAGACAACTGACAGATCACTGCAGAAATACAGAATAAAGTACAGTTAAGTAAAGCATATTATGATTCAGCATTACATTCATTGGGTAATCTTATAAGGAAATGTTAATGAATGCAGGACAATTAGAGTTATACATGGCATTTTGTCCAGTATTAAGTGGAGTTAGGGAATAGGGGCAAATACTAATGAGAGTCAACTTACAGCAACACAAAGTGTACCTAAGTGGCACAAGGGTCCAAATAGATACATCTCCAATAACAAAGAGTTGGAGATGATTATGCAGGTTGGTTTCCCCACTTGTAAAACACAACAGTCAAAAACTGTACCAAGGGTCTGAGTTTTTACTTCTGTAGTAACAAAGGTGAGGTGGGGCTCATGTACATACACAAAATCCTTACTGGACTCATGCAGGGCAACTCTTATCATCAGAGAAGGGTTAAAAAACATTTAAAGTCCATTGATATGGGCATATGTATCCTATTGGCACACTGATCTGTCATATGCAATCCCCATTTAAGAAAGCAGATATACACATACTCAAAAGCAAGCCAGTATTTGTGTTTTTGAGAACTAAAATGGGACAGCTTAATCAGCTATAGTGGCACAGAGGGATAAAGCCCTGACCATGGCCCTGGTGACCTAGGGTTGAAAAATGGCTTAGGCACTTGATAAAGCTGGCAGGGAGGATGTGTGTCCATCCTGTGGTAATGTGGGATGGAGTTGTTTATAGGTTATAGAAGCCACTTTGGAATAAGGGGACATGCCAACAATACTGGAGCATGCATATGGTTCACCAATCCACCAATGGGTGGTAGCCTACATTGCATAAGTGCACAAGAGCATGTACTTGTACAGGAGAAGGTGTTGTGGCCTCCACAGTGATGTAGGTCACATGTTCCTCTGTCAAGGAGAAGGAATAGAGTAATAAGTAAAAATGTTCTCACTGCCACTATCATTACCAGTGAGGACTGAAGCAACCCTTATGGCTGTTTAAATGACATCACCCCATACACACACTCTCTGTATATGCTCCTAGTAAATTGAGGATAATTCCCACCACTAGAGAACTAATGTGTTTAAGTGCAACTGAGAGGCGTCTGCCTAGTTGGCCTATGCCTAAGGCCGGCTATGCATGGGAGGGGGTCATATCATCCAGCAAGACCAGTGTAGATGGTTTCCACTCAGAAGCTAGGAAGCTGCAATGTAGTGACATCATTTATAAAAGTGTTTAGCTGAATCCAGATCTTTGTCATCTCAAGGACTTTAGCACAATGAGTATACATTTTAATTGGGGGCAGTGATTATTGCATGCTTCATGCCATTAAGTCCATACTTCTCAACTGTCCTTGATTTTACAGAACATGCCTGACTTTTGCCTCTTAGAAATGCTGTGTCCCTTGTAAATCACAGTAAGTCAGTAATGCCAAATATTAATTTCATTCCTTTTACTGCTTAGAAAAGGTTAGTATTATAGGCTATGTTCATTAGTCTAGGGGAGTTGAGAGTTACTGATTCTCTGGATGACAGGATGAAGGCTGACAATCTGCTACCACTGTGGATATGAAAAGTAGGTCTAAAGTTAGCTGCCTTCCCAAAATAACACAGAGATAAAAGCTGTCAACTTCATGTAAAAGTGCACAAGTACAGGTTTGTCCAGTAGCACTAGTAAGCAGTGGGTGTTGCTATTCTGGTAGCTGAGTGGGGTCAGTAGATCTGAGTGGAGTCAGTAGATCCAAAGCCAAGGTTAGTGAAACACACACAAGTATTAAAAGTACTTATTTGTCTTTTGGCTAACATTAAGTGTACTATCTGTTCTTATCTGAATTAAAAGGTAATGCATGGCCTCTCTGTTTGAAATGAACATTTCCAAATTTAGACTGAAAAACATTTTCACCCCAAGTCTCAGCCCAGCAGCAGATTTTCTCATTCCTCCTTCCTTATTACCTTGAGCCTAAAGGCCTTCTTTCCTGCCACTAATGCTGGAAAGAAAGTCCCTATCAGCATATAATGATGGGGAATGTGCAGTACAGTCAGTATGTGGTCAGGAGGGAATGACTTCAGAACCATCCTCCCCACCCCCCAGGCAGCTTACTGCATCAGGGCAGACTGTTATGCATGCATATTCCACTCAACAGCCAGACAAATAATTAGAAACACAAGCCTCCTCATGTTCACTAGCATGTAACATTACCCAGATAGGCCTCTTACCCCCCCCCACCACTACCCACAGTGAGATATCTGTTAATTGGCCTCCACATCCTAGTGAGTATTACTGAGGAGGCTAATCAAACCCTGAAAATCTTTATGCCAATGGGCCAATACAGAATGAAGTGCTTCTTGTAAAATATACTTAAAAATGAACACTGTTAAATAGCACCAGTCACAAAATGCAGAAGCACAGTCTCACAAATAGTGCTACAACATTCTAATACCAAACTGATATATATAGTTTTGTAATGACTTTGGGCAGGATTCACGAAGGCTTGCACTGAGTCTAAGAGTAGAGTAAGACTCCAGCAAGCCAACATGTCTGCCGAGCGATCCAGGAACAGCCGGCAGGGGCGTGCAAGAGAGCTCCTAAAACGACTCTTGCACTGACAGGGTTAGTATATGCGAATTACCTCATTTGCTGCTGAATGCTATGCAAATGATGTAAATTTGCAATCCAGGAAACACTAACCTATCTGAGTAAGAGTAGTGTTATTTGCAGAAATGTACTCAGTTGGCAACTGAGTACCGTTCTGCAAATAGCAAAACAGAGCTATGACAGCTCCAAATAAAGGATGCATCCAGTTGAGGAAGCATGCCAATGGCCAAATATACGGCCATTGGCATTTTTATCCGTTGCAAAATAATAAAAAAATAATTTGTTTTCCTCGATCTCCAATGTTTAAGCGTAGCGCAGCATCGCGCAAACGTGCAGTGCTCTACAAACCCTAGAAACAAAAAATAAAACCAACAAATAGGTATTCTATTCAAAATATTCATCTGCCATGCAGGTGAATGGCAGGCTGAAGACAACATGGCGACTGAGTAATGGTTGCTAAGGGGGGAAGCTCAGTCTGAGAGATGTAACCAAGCATTAGTAGGCAATCCTATACAAATGAGTATAAGGATAGTGAATCCCAAATTTCCCTGCCATGTAAACCATGTTCCTGGACTGTAAGAGTAGGATTAGGGGAGTAACAGAGTAGATGATAGGTGACATCATGAAGGGGTATGTATCAAAAAGACTGTAAGCTTACTGGAGCGGAGTGGCATGTGTTTGCTATGAAGTACTCAGGACTGGCAGAGGCGTGTCTACAGTTGTCTAAACTGAAACCCAGAAAATGAAGGTGTACGCCGTGGCTATCACTGAAGTTTCTTGCAAAGCTGCTTACACTGTGTGCACACGTGTGCACACGTGTGCACACGTGTGCACGCCTGTAAACCGGTCTAAGCCTGTGTGCGTGTGTGTGCACCCGTGTAAGCCTGTGTAAGGCTGTCTAAGCGTGTATGCATGATTGTGCACCCGCCTAAGCCCGTGTAAGCCTGTGTAAGGCTGTGTAAGGCTGTGTGCATGCATGTGCGCTCGTGTGCGCGTTTGCACTTGTTTGCATGGTGCTGCCCCCTGTGGAAACAGAAATGGGAAAAGGAAGGAAAGGAAGTAGTAGGAAGTTAACCAAGGAGAACTAGCAGAGCTGCCAGGTAAAATCAATCAGAATCAGCCAATTACACAGGCAGTACACTAGCCTAGCTCAGCCCAGCACTTAAAACTCTGCAAACAACATTCTCCCATGTTTTTCTCAGAAACACTGCAACACTGCAGTCTACAAAGAGAAGTGAAAACTTAAAAAGCTTAACTGAGACAATAGAATTTTAGGGTCTGCCATTGTTATTATAAGGCGAATTGTGCAAGATGCTGAGGGTGTAGCCATTGCGAATGCTGCTGAGCAACCCACAGTAAGGAGACGGAGAAGAGTGTACAGACCCAGGGTAACCTAGCAGGGGATACATGAGCTGGAGATAGTGGAAAGCTATAGAGTGGACAGAGAGCTCCTGCAGCAAATTGTTGAGCTGTGCAGGCCACGCCTCACACACAGAACCAACAGAGGGGAACCCATCCCAGTGGAAACCAAGGTATGTGTTGGCCTAAGAATACTAGCAACAGGTACCTTCCAGAGACCAACTGGTGATATGATGGGGATCTCACAGGCATCAACATCCAGGGTACTGCACCATTTCCTGAATGCCATGTCAGCACATGTCAGGAATCATGTATATTTCCCCAATTTCCATGAGGTATTGGTCAGCAACATGCGTCTCTTCCATCAAATAGCGGAATACCCTGAGGTAGTGGGTGCAATTGACTGCACGCACATACACATCAAAGCACCAGCCGGTGAGCAGAGTAGGGCCTACATCAACCACAAGGGCTTCCACTCCATCAACTGCCAGGTCATGTGTGATAATACTGAATGTGTGTGCTGGCTGCCCTGGATGCTACCATGATTCCCATATCTGGCATCTGTCGCAGCTGTACCAGACATTTGCCAATGGGGACATCTGGGGATGCTGGATACGCACTGGAGCCGTGGCTGATGACACCCATCAGAGATGCACACACACCTCAACAAGAACACCATAATGAGGCACACGCACAAACACGAAATGTAATAGAGCGTGTGTTTAGGATGCTCAAGTCACGATTCCGTTGCCTGGACACATCTGGTGGAGCCTTGCAGTACTCACCAACTACATGTACCCAAATTGTCATGGTATGTGCCATGCTACACAATATGATTCTGCGAAAACAGCTGCAGCAGGAACAGCATGGGGCAGGGCCAAACAGCCCCCCACCATTGCCAAGGCCTGCACAGGCACAGTGTGACTCAGAGGAGGAACAACCTGAGCCTGCCCCAGTAGGCAGAAGGAGGCATGCCCAGTATGCCTTGGCCTTGGCAAAGAGGCAACGCATAGCACATACACTGGCTCAGTAGGAACCCTGGAAATGATACCTCCCTCTGACTCACACATCAAATAATAGGGATGCCTAACTTGACACTACCTGTTTCCAAACATGTATAGGGAGTGTAGTACGTGCATCCGACATAGGCAGCCCTGCAGCACCACCTGAGGCATGATTGCCATGTTTTAAGCAATATAAAGCAGTGCTAAGCAGCTTTTACCAATATCTAGTATATGTAAACAAACTTGCTCGTGTCAACTAGCACAAAAGTAGGGCAACGTTGGGCAAGGTTGGCCAAAGTTGAGTAAAGTCAGTTAAACATGCTCATATCTGCTTTACTGTTCCTTAAGCAGTCTGTTCTGCCCAGCATGGCAATAAAAAGCAATGACAGGGCTCGAACCCAGGATACTGTGCACTATAGTCACAGTACTGAGCCACTAAGCCATGATAGCATTTCAGTGGCATAGACACAGCAGGACAATTGTACACTAATGCAAACACAAAGAAATGTGGTATCATTCCCCTAAGGAGGCAAATGGGTAACCTCCCCCACACATATGCAGACCGAGAACATCAGGCTAGGCGGTGTGATGTGGGTTATGTAGGCTATGAAGTCGCAGTCTAATATACGTGACATTGGACACCATCTGTAGTACAGTAGTATGCCTCAAGCCACTACGATAGGCAACAGTACAGACTGAAATTGTGTCCTGTACATAGCAGTGCAGGCATAGCAAATGTGTATAAGTGTCAGGTGAAACCCACATCCTATGTACACCCACAGTAACAATCAGGTGTGCCCCCGGGTAGAAATGTACAAAGAATAGCTGTTCCCCCTATATGTATAAATCTTGGTAAGTCTATGCAAAGTGTCGCATGGAAGCCCTGCAGGCACAGCATGATCCCTGTTGATCTATGACACAAAGGTGAGCCCTGCTGTAAAAATACAACTTTATTTTCCATACACATATAGTATAAATGTCTATACTGGGCGTGCTCACACACTCCAACAAATGTAGTGGATTCCATTCAGCATCACACTGAAAGTTATACTGGGCATGCTCACACACCTAGACTAGATACGGATGTGATAATTAGGGATCTATGGACAAATGTGGACAGTCATCTCTACTTCCAGAAACACATTCACAAAGTGGTTGGAAAATCATGCTATGTGTTCACACAAACTGCCAAGGTCTGTGCATGTGGGTCAAAGGAGGTTCCCACTACTCAGCAGTCATCAGACCTGTCAGAGAGTACCACAACACACTTGCGATGAATCCGACCAGGCACGTTCAGCAGCTAGAAAGACCAATGAAGTACTTTAACAAGAGGATTACTGGCCTCAAATAGTCGTCCCATGCAACAAGACTGAATGTAACCCAATCTCTACTCTGTGGCATACTGTCTACTCAGGAGATCTCTGCCCAACAAACAGGTTCATGTCATGGTTACAGTCAGATCTGTTCCGAGTTACAGCTCAATGGCAGTAAATGTACAGAGCCAACTGATATTGCCAACATCCTGGCAGATAGGATCACTGTTAACTGTACCCCCCTCTCAACCATGAAAGAGCACATCTCTATAATGGAAGACTGCAAAGTTGCTGTCATCATGGCTGCACAGGTAATAAACACTCTCCAAAGCCAATATCACAGCAGCCATGGGACCAGATAACTTCCCAGGCTGTGTAGTATCTACTTCCCTGAAGTAAACATTAACATGGCAGGTCTGTGGCAGCTGAATTTACCAGAGGACTGCAAACCAGGAGCCATAATGGTAAACACAAAAGATGTGGTCATCCTACAAAAGGGCCTCACTGGGAAAGATGGCTGTTGTCAAAGCCATGGGCTGTAGCTCAATGCCAAAAGGTGCATTGTCATCCCCTATGTTAAAAACTCTGTAGTCAAGAACTACAACAGAGGTGGTAGTATACTTCACACTGAAAGTGTGACAAGGGACCTTGGGTCACAGGTGGACAGTGGATACAACTGTGATTATCACATTCCCACAGTAGTCAGGAAACCCTCCCATCTGGCACACCTCATCACAAAACGAGTCTCATGCAGAATGGAAGAGGACAATGTTCCCTTCCACTCATCACTCACTAGAACTATAATAGAGTACAACTCCACTGTTGCTATGTACCTCACAAGACAACTACAACAACTGGAAAGCCAGCAGCAATAACACACAAAGAGCATTAGTGGCCTGAAATACATTCCATACACAGACCATCTCAAAATGCTCCATACGTACTCCCTTGCATAGCACCTACTCAGAGGTGTTCACTGCCTAACATACAAAACTATGTCAAACACAGAGCTGTTGGATATGGTCCACGTAAAACACTCACAATCCTTCTGACCTTTGGACCCAAAACCACGAGTGAAATACAAAAGGAAGGGGTGTACCCATTTACCCTATGGATACCCACACCTTCAGGTTAGTGGCACAGCATGAGGTCTTGGAGACCATGCAAGTGCAACTACTATTGGCCAAAGCTGCCCATCAGATTGTAGCCTGCTACAGATCACGTACCTTGTCTCAGGAACCTCACTCAGTATTCCAGAGAACAGTGGAAAGTATAAAGGTCCTATCCAACACCATTATATGAGGAGATTACAACTACCCAAACAGTGAGTGGTGGAATTACTTGTGTACAACATCCTTCGCCCAATGTTTCCTAGAGTTTAAAAACCCTAACACCCTGGAACAGCTGGTCACCATGCCCACTAGAGGTGACAACATACTGGGCATGATCATCACCAACATGGGGTACCAGTGTTCCACTACAGAGATAAACCCCTTGCTGGTAATATCAGATCATGAAGTAATCACACTGGACATCCACATCCAGCCCCCCCACCCAGTCAATGAAACCACTGTGAAGACATTTGCAAAAGCAAACTGCATACTTCTCAAGAACAAAGTGGAACGTTCCAAAGTCCTCTTGCTACCAGGTCCCTGCTAGGACTGTCCAGAGCCATGTGCACGTAGTCTTCTAGGACGTTCTATGGACAGCCCACCCCCAACATTGCTGGGGCTGGTACTGGCACTACGGGAGCGGCTGTTGCTTGAGGGACATCCACGGCAACTGCCAGCTGCTGATGTTGCTGGCATACATCCACATCGATGACTCAACCGTCCCGCACTGTCCTGACACATGGACATAACATTGTGGAGGACATCTAGTGTATCTCCCCAATGTCTACTGGTGACCTCAGTGTAATTGCAGATGGCACCAGCTAGGTCATGGATACTGTCTATTACAGCTGTGTTATGTGCCCTCTGTGCCCTCAGTCCCTGTCTGGTGTACCTTTCCATATATGCCTGTGCCTCCATGACAGCCTGGAACATGCATGAGGTAGTTAGATCTGTGGCACGTCTGCCAGTGGCATGATGGGCAGCAGTGCTCCAACGAGAACCCCTGGACATCTGCCTATGTGGTACCCTTCCAGAAATCTGGGTATGGCTGCTGTGTCAGGATGCATGTGCCATGGATACCACACTGTCCTGGCCAATGCCGGCTGTACACTGTCCCTCTGCTAAGGGCATTGGTGATGGATGTATTGGCAGTATGACTGTGTGTATGGATGGGGTGGACACTTGTGTAGTGTTGATTGGTAGCCCAACGATAGACCCTGGAAAACATGCCTGTGCCTCAACACACCTATCATCATTGTCACTATCATGCTCAGTGATATCAGTTTCCCTGCTGCATTGAACCAGCCCAGTATCAGCACCTGTGAGAGGGGGACAGGAAACACACTTTACGACCTGTACATTATGTCAGCACACATGAACACATGAACACATGCACACATGCACACATGAACACATGCACACAAATACACTCCTCACTAGTACAGACACACACACACACACACACACACACACACACACACACACACACACACACACACCACCAGCAATCCCGAACATACTCAATAGCGTGTGATGTTGGGGTACAGTATCACAAGCCAAACATTTATATCAAACGTGACAGCATGCAGGATGTGTGTTGCTCAGCAGCATGCAGTGTGAGTGTAGACAGCCATTGCTAATAACAGTATACATGGCCTTGATGCATGTGTGTTTTGTTCAGTGAATGGCCTCACCCTGGAACACAATGTGTACATGGACACAACATTGCTGTGCAGGTATTAAAAGCCCTGCAATGTCCTGTGCACCATCAGTCACAGGTATACATACCATGGCTGGATGTGTATCAGAGTGTCACATAGATATCCATTTCTGACTAGAGCATCTGTGTCTTTAGCAGATGATTGTGTACACAGGTGTAGCACATGCATGCTATGTATACACAAAGGATGAGTGGTGCATGTATACCTGATGGAATACCATTGCTCAACATAGCCATTGTACAGTGGTTATGGTGCGTGTAGGACATATTGTGGACATGCCAGTGCCAGCTATGACATGGCATGCTACCACACAACTGCAACATGAAACATCACACATACACAATGTGTGTCATGTGACCTATACATCCCATAGCATTACAAGACATATGTGTGTCACTTTCTACAAATGGGGATTGCTATGCATATTGCATATAGGTGCATATGTCTGCACACACACAACATTGAGGTGCATAGCAATTCATGATATGTATATTACTGTGGCCACTGTAACTGGATGGGGTGTAGTACCATGAGCCGTCATCATGCAGCATCATGTGGTCACTCAAGGCTACTAATATGTGCCAGACTGGCACATAGCATGCTGTACCTGAACTGCAGTACCATGGCTACATTCACCATTTCACGGCCAGTTGTTACATGGGTTTGTGAGGTGCCCAATAGGGGGCATTGCCTAACATGAATGTGTTATGTGTTGAAGAGTGTTGCACAGCCATATGTGAGGCATCTACTCCTCAGGTATATTAAGTGTGCTGTGTGGATGAGGTTTGGGATACTGTAGTGTGACCTTACAGCAGGTGTCTGAATACGCCATGTGTAGCATGTTAATGTGTACTGCATATGACAAAGGTGTGTATGTTGTGTGCATGTGTATCGACTCTGCCTATCCGATGTCCACTACAGTGTTGCCACAATTGTGTGGGATGCTCTGTGTATTGTATGTGTTTTAGGCAGCTACCCACATTACTAGGATGTGCATAGTCTCACAGCAAACATGCACAGCATGCATTATGCATAGGTGTGTTATGTGTACATAGCCTACACCTCACCTATGACATGCACATTTAATTAGCACTATTAAAGGTATAACACACTCACCAGCATGGCTCTGCTGCCTTGCTGTCACACCAGAGGGAGTTACAAGGATATCAGACACTTTGTCAGTGGCAACAACTGTGGCATTGCTACTGTGTGTTTGCAATTTTACAGTAGTACAACAGTGGACAGTCACAGGCCTACAGATTACATTCCTAATTATTAGTATTGCACAACACTAGGCACCACATCATCTAACTACACAGTACACATCTCACATAAGCATGTTCTACCAATAGAGGTAACAGTATTCTACAGCTATGCCATGTTACCTGCACATTCCATGTTAACTTGCTGGGTGGCTCCGGCCTCCATGATGGTACATGTTAATTGTTGTGGTTGTTGTTGGCCAGGAGCCACCTGGCTCAGGAGCAGCTCCTCCACTCCGGTGAGGGGGGGGGGATGGATGGCTACCCCCCACCTGTGGCAAGCTGTTGTCTGCGGATATCAGACGCACACTGCCGGACCTGTCTAATTAAATCACTGCAGTGATGGCGTACCTGCTCATATGTCTGGTAATGCATGCCTATGTCATTTACCCTACGGACAAAATCTTGGCACAGTGCAGCCTGCTCATGCTGGTCCTGGCTGGTTCTGGAGAAGAGCAGTGCATAGTGCTGCACCAGGCTTGCTGTGATGGCTTCCTCCTGGCCGTGCTATATGCCGGGTTATGATGGCGGGACATTACCCTGGAAGACAATGAAACAATATGTGTGAGCCAGTCATGTGGCATATGTAACATTCTAAAGTACACATATAAATTAACTGCCATATATAGCAACCTATTGGCTGTCAGAAGATACACACTTTCAATATCACATATTAGTTCTCAACACACAGATACCTGACAGTGCCTGGCACACTCTATATATCAAACCATGTTTTGCACAGCAACAAAGTTATAACAGTATGTAAGACTATACAACAGTACATGGCACACTGTATGTGACACAATGCACCACCTAGCCGCAGAAGGTATATATCATGCTAATGCATCATGAAATATGTAATCCAGTGCAATGAATGTAAAGTCCACTGACAGTATTACCAGTATACCACACTAGTCATTGATGGCAGACCCCTGCCTAACATATGTGCACATTCATTAATATTGGTGGCATACTGCTGTACTAGACTATACATGTTGCTAGATAAGCAGTTATATCCTGTAACACACATATGACTGAAGTCATGGTACAGGCATACCCACACACACAGCAGACATACATAACAGACACAAAGGTATGGCAACCCAGGTGACCTTTACCTGTGTACCTTACAGCACTGTGTGTCAGTAGTTACCAGACCTTATGCCTGAGGTATGTAATCTGTGAGGACTACAGGGAACACACATAACAGTGGTTCCAATAAATGTGCACGTACACCATACTGTCCTGTTTAGGCATACAGCTTCAGGTAGTACTACAGTTCATACAGGAGTTGGATTCACCAGCAGCAACACCCAATAAGCATACATGTACTGCTTTAGCCTACAATGGGACACCCCAGTCGACAACAAGGGACTATGTCAGACAGTATGGCATACTGCTTTTTCTGCCTACCAATTGCATACACATCTTTTGCTGGGATCACAGCTAAGACACATAATATCATGACTGAAACAGTTTCCCACTAAGCTATCATACATATACCGAACTCTGACACATTCACCAACACATTCACCATCACACTCAGTCAACCTCACATATCGATTATTGCAACAAGTACATGTGGGTGTGTATCACTTCATAGGTAGGTAAGAGGCTATTGGCCCTAGGGCCTATAGAACTCTAGCCATACGCTACCATGGCCTCTGACACACAGGTATTTAAATTACACTTGGCCCAGTCAAGCAGAGACACTGAGGTGATTGCCTGGGTGTATTCACTATCTCCCAAACAATCTCCAGGATTATTTATGATGACTGCTAATTAGGAGTTTTGTTTGCTATGGATAGTTGGTTAGTTCCAGAGTATGGGATGTCTCTGAGATAGCAATCTATCCCTCCAGCATGTGCTGTTTATTGTGGTCAAAGGGTTTGGGTCCCTAGAGCGTGTAGCCCATACAGATTGTGATCTGTTTACATGGAGCATGTCCAACAGATCTGGGTTTGACATAGCTTAGTATGTTAGTCAGAGGTCACCTCTGGGTAGGCGGTATGCGACACAGTCTAGTTGTGGGTTTGTGGGACAGTCTGCATAGGGAATCTGTTTGACGCTGGTATCACTCTTTGTGAGGTATGTCTGTGTCCTTTCCACTTGCTGTAGATGTCTTGTGAGGTACATACCACATGGGGCATTGTACTCTATACTGGGTTTTCTTTGTGTGGAGTAGAGGGGAACACTGACCTATTTTTCCCTGGATGACACACCTTTTGTGATGACGTGTGCCACATAGATGGATTACATGACAAGTGTAGCACAGTGACTATCGAAGGGGAGACTACTGTCCACCTGTGTCCCATGGTCTCTTATCACACCTTTGGTGTTAAGTAGACTACCACCTATGTGGTAGTTCATGGGTACTGAGTCTTTGCAAGGAGGGATGCCAATATATATATATATATATATATATATATATATATATATATATATATATATATATATATGTGTGTGTGTGTGTGTGTGTGTGTGTGTGTGTGTGAGTGTGTGTGTGTGTGTATATATATATATATATATATATATATATATATATATATATATATATATATATACACATACATATGAACATCCATTGCTGTACATATAGATATACATATAGGCACATTTACAGTCCACCTGTCATGGTGGGTATATCAAGTATGGGAAGGTTGTGACGTATACAGTTATGTCATAACATTGCACAGTGTTGTGCAGAATGCATTGAAGGTGTTCTCAGCCCATGTAGCTTTAGCAGGCCTCACTGGCTGCAACACTGCAAACCTGATGAATCATACCCACAGCATTTAACCACCACATGTCATATACCAGCACTGTATGCTGTCTGGTCTGCCACACACTACAACCTACATAGAAATATGCACATAACAACCTTCAACAACATATATATATATATATATATATATATATATATATATATATATATATATATATCCACCTTTCACAAACAGTTGCAGCATGTCCCTTGCTCAATGCACATGTACAGATGCTAATATATCTGACACGGACAGATCTCTCCATACGTGTGTGCCATACACACACAAGGACCACACTGTTGTAAGTACATGTACCTCACGGCTGACCTGTTGGGCCTTGCTGCAACATGAACAGGTGTCACATGGTCTCTTATCACACCTTCGGTGTTAAGTAGACTACCACCTATGTGGTAGTTCATGGGTACTGAGTCTTTGCAAGGAGGGATGCCAGTACAGTGTCAACATTGAGCTTGAGTCCATGGCTTTGTCACCAGGCATCTGTTGCAGTAATTATGACCATCTCTCTCTCTCTCTCTCTCTCTATATATATATATATATATATATATATATATATATATATATATATATATGTGTGTGTGTGTGTGTGTGTGTATATATATATATATATATATATATATATATATATATATATATATATATATATATATATACACACACATACATATAAACATCCATTGCTGTACATATAGATATACATATAGGCACATTTACAGTCCACCTGTCATGGTGGGTATATCAAGTATGGGAAGGTTGTGACGTATACAGTTATGTCATAACATTGCACAGTGTTGTGCAGAATGCATTGAAGGTGTTCTCAGCCCATGTAGCTTCAGCAGGCCTCACTGGCTGCAACACTCCAAACCTGATGAATCATACCCACAGCGTTTAACCACCACATGTCATATACCAGCACTGTATGCTGTCTGGTCTGCCACACACTACAACCTACATAGGAATATGCACATAACAACCTTCAACAACATATACATATATATATATATATATATATTTATATATATATATATATATATATATATATATATATATATCCACCTTTCACAAACAGTTGCAGTATGTCCCTTGCTCAATGCACATGTACAGATGCTAATATATCTGACATGGACAGATCTCTCTGTACGTGTGTGCCATACACGCACAAGGACTACACTGCTGTAAGTACATGTACCTCACGGCTGACCTGTTGGGCCTTGCTGCAACATGAACAGGTGTCACGTGAGTTCACAGTAATATTAGAGGGTGTATACATAGCTGCTAATGCTGAATTAGCATACTAGCCTGGTACAGCTGTTGTCAATGCTAAGCTACACATTAATATGACTATCATGCATTTGTTACTCTGTCACATCCATGTTTGCATAACCGTATGGGCTACTACCCCAAACAGACATTGTACACACTACTGTACAGAACACAGATAACATAGATCAGATGCTTGACATTTAATGCTGAACTACATATGTCACCGTCACATCCCACTGCACACAGCAACACACTAATTTCCCCATGCCAGTGGCTATGTAGGGCATCTGTGCATCAGTACGTACTGCTGCCACATATGGTTGATTCAAACTATATAGAGTACTCTTCATAAACATCTACTACATTCCAGTAAATACATAGCTGTTACATACCTTTCCTTAGTATGTATTCGTATATGTTGCTGTATATCCTGGTATACTTTTTTTACCAATATATGTTTTGCTTTCAATAACTCTTTTACTGTTCAAGATTTTTTTTTAAATAGATTTATATTTCAGAATATATTGATTTTCAATATTTTTTTCAATATATTTTTTTTTTAGTTTTTTTTCTATATATTTTTCTTTCAAACTTTTTTTCAATATATTTTATTTCAATGATTTTTTTCAATATAGTTTCTTTTCAATATATTTTTTCAATATAATTTCTTTTGTCAGTATACTTTTTTTCAATATATTCTTTTTGTTATATTTCTTTACTTTACATCACTATTTTCTTTTCTTTTCTTTTTTCTCTCTCTCTCTCCCTCCGTACCTGCAATGGAATGATTGCATGTGTGGACAGAAAGTAAAGACTGCTTTTATAGGTATCTGTACATGTGCATGTGATGGCCTCTTTACCAATTGGTGGCCACCATTTGGCAATTGCATGCAGCCTGCTGTGTGTACTTGCAGTACTCACTGTCATAGCAACCCAGTGCTATAAATTGCTAGGTCAGGTAGGCGTAGCCCTTTCAGAATTCCAGAGTGGGGACCATGCTTGTTTGCTGCGGACACCGTTCTGTAAGTCAGAAGGTTGGTATACTTCTTCTAACTGTTGCTAAGGGTGTAGCCAGTTATTTGTATGTTGTACTCAGACCTGAATGCTGCCTCTTCCAGTACACGGTTGACAGTGTAGAATTGTACTCACTCCTAGAAATGCTAACACAAGATACATGGGAGTATGGAGTTTCTTAAAAACATCTCAATAACTACATATGTATGGCAGATAATTGTAGATGTTGTAATTTGGCACATGAACTGTTTGGGAACAGCTATACTGTGGATATCAATGTACTCACTTCCGCACTGCTTGTGCTTTTTATTTTGTTGACATTATCACAGGATGCTCATGAAACTGGACAATTCCAGTACTGAGTATGCCTACCTACATCCTTGCTGTATCTTGAACACACTGGTATTTTGTATATTTGGGTGGGGATTGTCCTGCTATGATACTGTGTGGGGGTTGTGAAGTGCTGCTGTAACAGTATTTACTGCTAGAATGTCTGGTTCTGTTATCACAGTCATGTAATGCAATTCCACAACAACTGCTGGTAAAGTTCCACAGAACAGGTTTTGTGTTATGACATTCCTATCTTTCCTTTACATTCACACATTCTGATGCATGATATATATATTTCAGCAACATCCTGCTGTATATCTACTGTGGCCTAGTGGTACTTCATGCAGTCTAGTGTGTCCAAGGTCTGGGGTTCGAGACTGACAGTGGTGTTTTATTTTGCTGGTGAGCAGAACAAGGCCCCTCATATGCAGGGTGACTAAGGCACTTTTAAGCAGTTGTAAGCGGGTTTGCATGGGTTTGTGCAACGCTTAGCAATACTTAGCTAAGTGCACACATGCGCACACTCGCTCAAACCTGCTTACTACTGCTTAAAAGTGCTTACTCCTGCTAACCCCAGTGCTCATTTCTTTGAAAGAAAAGAAAATGGGGAGATAGGAAAGTGGTGAAAAAGGGGCACAAAGAGGGAAAGACAGTAGGGAAAACAGCTTGGGATGTGCAGGACAGGTGTAGGGAAGGTCCATAGCTGCCCATTTCTTTAACAGCAACAGCTGTGCATATACTAGTAATTTGGAGGGAATTTTGAAACCTTCCACCCCTGAGAGAGGGGTGAGGACAACAAAGTATGTTGTACTGCCAATTGAATTTTAGTTTCTGTGTCCAGCGGACATTTGTGCAAAATGGGCAGCTATGTATGGGGCGTAATTTTTTTGTTGGAGCAGATTGCCCTTTTTTTTTAGGTGAGAGTGGAATGTGGGGTAGGGGAAGTAGGTATGGTTTGGGAGGTAGGTTGGGGAGGTAAACAGACAAGACAAACAAGACGCATACAGGGGCGGAATATGACACATGGGGTGGGTGAACACAATTGATGGGAAAGGATGTTTGGTAATCGCAAGCCCATGAGCCCACAGATGGTAACAGTGGAACTGAGATCCCCACCCATGGGCAGTCACCACTGCACCTTCACAGCCCGGAGGGTGTCTGTGCTGGGGGCTGCGTAGGACAGGCAGGCTCACCCATGAGTCGCCTCTTGCCTTGAGCTGGCATAGGGATATCAGCGACTGAACACTGGATCTCCCTAAGTACCACAGCCCGGACCATTTGGAGGGTGACAGGTGGCCCTCCTCCGGCCACGCTTGCATGGGGGGAATGAGCCCCATCCCCTGCAGCGCTTCCACCCGAAGGTGGCACAGGGCCAATGGAGGAGGAGGTCCCGGGCTGGGCATCGGACCTGCTGGTGCCAGGTGCCATCGCCAGGGACAGGTGGTCAGCTGGGACCGGCCTTCCCATATGTTCTGTGTTTAGGTGAATTTAATGACAATATAGCCAACAGCATTCCAAATTAGTTGTAACAGCATGCAGTAATATTCCCATTAACCCAACACACCAGAGTTCCAACAGTTGAACAGCAAGCATAACACATGCATATATTGAACGACAGTAGACATTCCAACAGTATGCAGGAATGAATGGTGGCAACAGGCCACCAAGATTGTGGTGTTTGAACAGGGCACATGCATCAAAGTTATGCAGATATTTATAAACCAATAGGACATATGTCCCAACAAATGTTTTGAGATTACCCATACCCATTGAGGTGTGGAATTGCATTGTTTATGCACATACAGTAGGGTGTAAAAAGATACCTCCATTAACAACTTATATGAACTTATATTTTACACTACATTCCTATTGACTGCAGGTATATATCCCCTACATGTATTATTACACTAGGCAATGTCCATGACGTTGTGAGATGTGTTTTGCTAGTTCCTTATGTACCTGACCTGGATCTGTTATACAAACTGTCCAGGATGCAGATGTTACTGCTACGTATTTATATATTTTATTTATATTCATATGTCTACATATCTGGATGTGTTCAGGTGACATTATCAGTTATATTTTAACAGGCCCCTACATTTCTAGTAGCACACTGACATTTCCAGTGCACACAATTACAAGCTACTCATGTGCCAGATTTACCTATACATGCCAGGCTTGAAACTACAGTTGAGGACTGTATATATGCTTAAGAGATACTGGCACTCCCTTCGTACTCTTTCTATGGGCCTACCCAAGTGTGGGTTGACAGTGCTTAATACAACACTACTAGTTCTATACTGCATGAGTACATCTACATTTCAAAGAAAGTGACACGGACACACTAAAGGTGTTATACCTTTATTAATTACATTACACACTTTTCTAGTGTCTCTCTCATTTATTTGTTATTACAGTGCATGCAGACATCTTATTCAGGATGTATTATACCTTCATTTATGGTTTACAACACTCTTTTTCTGTCTCTTTCACTTATTCTATATAACAATACATGCAGAGAAATAATTCAGGACTTATTATACCTTTATTAATTGGTTACAACACTCTTTTTCAGGCTCTCTCATTTATTTTACATAACAGTTCATGCAGAGAGGTTATTCAAGCCTTATTATACCTTTATTATTGGGATTAGACACTTTTAGTCAGGCTCTCTCACTTATTTTATATAACAGTACATGCAGAAAAATTACTAACCTGCCTGGTGGCGCAGCCTTAGCAGCCTATCTGCATAGGCTTGCTGATTCACAGCACGGAGACCTGCAGCTGTGAAGTAAATGAAGTTATATTGAGACATATACCTATCCATACTATCGAATACACTAGCAATTTTTACATACTTCAGTCCATGGCTACCTACTCAGTAGTGGGGCATTTTGCATCCCACGGGCCTCCTGTATCCATTGGTTCAGTTGGTCCTGCATGTGTCTCTTCAGGTCTGCATGGTGATGTCTAACCTGCTCACCAGTCCGAGGGACGCCTATGGCACTGGTGAGTTCATGTGCGAGACGGTTCCAGGCCTCCGCTTTGTATTCCATGCCCTGGAACTGGCCCTGCAGGAGTCTAGCATCATGATGATGGACGAGGAGCCAAACCATCAGTTTTGACTCCTCAGTGCCCCACTGTTGTGCTCGGAAGCGAGAGCCCTCTCTGACACCAGCCACTGCTGCCTGCAGATGGGAGCTGCAACAAGTTATGGCAAGTATTCCCACCTATGGAGCTTAAATATGCCTCATTTCCCGCACTTATTTGTGATTGGCCGGATTTGAAAGTTCTCAACTGAGTGCACACCTGCTTAGCACTGGGTAAACTTTGATTCATATGTATATGTGTGTTGACAGTCCATGAACATCAAATGCTGTCATGGCTTAGTGGATTAGTTCTGTGATTATGGTGCACACTATCCCGGGTTTGAGACCTGTCATTGCTTTTTTATTTTACTACTGGCCTGACCGGTAGGGGGTGTGACTGGGTTTAGCCGACTTTGCTCAACTTTGCCCAATGTTGCTCTACGTTTACCGACATTGCCCAATGTTGCGCTAGTTAGCGTGGTGCACTTCGCACAAACATGTTTGGTTTGCGCTAGTTGGAGCGATGCGCAGCTCCGCACAAAGTTATTGCGCTAGTTAAACCAGTGCTTAGCTATGGGCAATTATTCTTAAATGTGCTTACTATTGGTAAACATTGCTTAACATAGGTTACTTATGCATTCATTAGTATGCATGACCATTTCACTTTCTTATACATATTTAAAATATCGTTCACTACTATAAAGGCCATTTCAATGCATTTTAATAAAATTTAAAAGGTAAATGTCAGGAATTCTTTTTATGCACAGATTTCCTACAGAAAATGGAAAGGGGAGTGGTGAGACTCGAACTGGGAATGCCTCCTCTTTGTGCAAAGGCTCTACCACTACACTATTGCTATTTGGCTTAATTTGCATATAAGTGGTTTATTATTCTTTTCGATGTCTAAACTGCTAACTGTAGCTAAGCAATGGGCACACCCCCACACACACACACACACACACACACACACACACACACACAAATACGGGCAGCTATATCGTGAATACTAAAAAAAAATTGTTTTACATTTTATTTCATTTGTACAGGGCTTTTGAAAGTGAGGGAGTGTAGTGTTGGGGGTATACACATTTGAGCGGACTCGCTCATGTCTGCTGACATTTGCAGATTTAGGCACTTGCAGGGGCGTGGATATTTGGACTGCTCGGCAGTCTGACACACCCCCTGCACTCCTACATGCTCCGTGTTAGCCAGGGAGTTGAGTCAGTGCACCCTCATGCATATGCATGACGCGCTGACGTCATACTCTTAAACGGCAGTCTCCGAGTAGAGCTTCGTTCATCCTACACGGAGGATTACTGAATCCCTCCCATAATCTCATTAAAGAGGAGAACAAACACTGAGATCCTAGTAAATATAATTAATTGCACAATGCAAAATAAATAATGGGTTGGATAGAAGATGAGAAAAAGAAAACAGCAGTGGTCATTGCTGCAAAACTGGTAAGCCACCAAAAAGCAGTACAAGACCAACTGTGAGTCATTTATGATAGCAATTTATTCATTTATTGTTTAAAGATCAAAACTGCAGTGTTTTAAAGATTTTCTCCTAGATACAGCAATTTCAGAGATGGAAATAGCAAGATAATGGTGGGTGTAGTCCTCATATTGGAGAGGGTGCAGAGGAACAGTTAAAGGGCAATTTTTGATAGTTACTGTTTCACTGGTTGAGAGTAGGAGATATTTTCCTACACTCCCAGAAAATGCTATGGCCCAAAGTAATGCAATTCAGAGGCATGATTAGCCACAATGAGGATGACCTCATCATCATCATCTAATTTGCATGTCTCTGAATTACACAGTGCTAATGCTAATCAGCACTGGTAGCAAATGCAGCGTGTTGGCATAGGTACCCCCATTCACTCTTCCAAACACACACATAACTGCATACACACACACACACACACACACACACACACACACACACACACACACACGCACGCACGCACACACACACCACACCTCTCAACTTTTCTTGATTTTAGAGACAATCCCTGATTTTTGCTGTTAGAAATGCTCTGTCACTCATAAATCACAGACAGCTACAGTCAATCAATAATGTCAGGCATTATGGTTTTATATTTCCCAGTGTTCAGAAACTGCTTTGTGATGCAAAATCTGTTTTATTAACTTTTTACGTAACTTAGAGTTATATTTAAAAAGTGTCTCTGGTGTAGCAGCTACCCCCAGCATACATGCAGATATACACACATATTCAGACATTCATGCACATACCCACACTCACACAGATACTCACTGCTCATGATACACACACATCAATTCCAGTGCACTCTAGGACATACAATGGGGAACCACAGCATTTCAGACATGTTAATTAACAGAGCCAAACAATTCTTTGAATCATTTAGATGCATAACTATCCTAAGCAGAGGCATTTCTGGGGAGAACACAACACATGCCACTCCCCTGGAATGTCTCATTAGTATGTAGCGTAGTTGTGAGACCATCCACCTCACAGTGTTTATAAAGAAAATGTAGAATGACTGTTATGGGCCTGTCTATAATCAGAAAGGGCTACCGCTGTTGGAAAACCAACTGTGTTAACAGGTCTTAGTGTTGGCAGTAGCCTTTTCAAATTCCAGCCTATGTCAGTCTAATATTTACTGACTGCACTTTTGAGTGTCAATCACTAATGTATCAAACTTTAGTGACAGAACCCCAAAAAAGAAAATGCAGTATAAAAGAGCATCAAATTACAAGGACATGTTCACAAAATTGTGTGTTTTTATTAACCTGTAATACTTATATTTTATAAAGTCAGTACCTATGGAAATGTAAATTCCTCTTAGAATTGTTTCTCTAGTAGCCTAGCAGAGGTGATGCAGAAAAGCCTGCTCTTATTGTTGACATCTGAAGTTTTTCTCATGTTTCTGAAAGCCTTTTCAGCAGCATGAAATATATGTACATACTAACTGCTCCAAAACAATTCAGACAGGAATATGCAGTAAGAACAGACCCAAGCAAATGACACAGAAAAAGAAAAAAAACAGGAAATACCAAAAGGACTCCAGTCACAAAAACAAATTGTGAAAAACACTGTAATTACACATCAGAGTATGAAACATCTTGGGTCATATGTATAACTTCCCAAGAAATAATTCAGACTAGTTCAGCTTTAACTGCATAACTGAACAGCACAATAAAATTTCACAATGTAATCAGAAAAGTTTAAAACAATAAGCAAAAGCTATTTCTCACACCTTAATGGGAAGGAGCTAGGACGCGGAATTTGATATGTCTCCAGGAAGTCCTTTATAGTAGATCACACTTGCTGAACTCCTGAAGAAAGCATATTAAGAGTGTGCAATATATACTTAGGCAAACACAAGATGAAAAAAGCAAAAGATACCAATACTGCATTTCTTTGGGGAAAGGGATGAAAATGATGATAGCTATGTAGGCTTTCTAAAGAAAACAATCAACTATGTGCATCCCATATTGATGATGAAACAGTCTGTCAAGTCAAACCAGAGAAAAAGTAGTACAGCTATTCTACAGCCATAGATGATGAGCGAGCAGTACTGCATAGAATTCTCTGCTGGAAAATAAGCAAGGAATACAAATTTCCTATTTTTTTCAGTATAAAATAGTTAGTTTTAGATCTACCATTCTTTTCAAGAAGTTATGTGGGTTTTGTTTTCATTTTCAATGAAATCACAGTTAGACAACAAAGCTTATCTTCATCATCATCATCATCTTCTTCTTGGATGGGCGACAAGTTCTAATCCCTTTTGAAACTTATCTAGGGCAAATTTTTGGAAGTATTAAAGCGAATAAAGTTTAGGTCAGAGCTCTTGGAAAGTCCCGTAATCTTTTCAACATATGTTGCAGGACTTTAAACATCCACTGGAATATCTTGATAAGTACAAACAACTTTCCATAACAAGAAAAAGCTTAAAAACTAATGTATCCACACTACTTATGCTCTAACAGTGTTCAATACAGAGGATCATGATCGGCTCACCCACCGATCATAAGCCAATTATGTGTTCGAGACATGGATGTCAAGAAATTCACTCTAGAGGTGAATCTTGACATCCATGTCAAGAACACACAATTTAGGGTTATAATCGGTGAGACAATCATATTTATTTCTAGTGCATGGAGCTTTATCTTTTCCATGTACTACTAGTTATGGGGAAAAAAAATCAAAGCCATCAAAGGACACTGTCAGAAAGGCAGTGGAATGCTGTACTTCATATTTACACTTAGCTTTCACACCTCTCCACTGTCCATATTTTTGCAGAAGGGCCAAATTACTGCTTCATATTTTTGGTTTCTTATTTATAAAATGTGTTTTTTGGGCAAACTACTGAAGATTGCAGTCACTAAATAACAACATACATTGGAGTTTCAGAGTTTGTATCCTTTGGAAAATACATGCAAACACAAATCCTGTTATTCTTACAAGTTTCTAAGTTTATTACAGGAACTTAGGGACACATTACCTGAATGGACAGCAGGCAGAAACATTTTTTTTTGTTTCATTTGCTGGTCAGTATAATCAGATTTTACTGCCTAGCGTGGGACCCAACCTTGACAACTTTTACAGGGGGTGCTTAAGCAAGCAATAGTGCCCAATGGTGTGTTACTGTGTAAATAACACTTGCCCAGGGGTGTTGCTAGAAGGTATTACTTATACAGTAACACATCCTGGAGGGCATTACTGTGCTTAGAGAATGGGATGTCTGTAAAATTGTTGTTTTACTTACTTTTTTTATTACTATATTTAATTTTTATATACTTTTGATGTAAAATAGTTTCTCTGCCTAATGTTTCAAACTTGCTGTGGCATAGGTAAATGGTGTCAGAGGAAGTATTTTACATCCAAAATATAACATTTACAAACAATATTTATATATTTACCTCATTTTGTGGTCCCTTACTCCTAAAATGTGTGATTTGTTGCCAGTCATTGGGAATTGAAGTCACTAAATGACATACATCTGAGTTTCAGACTTTATTTCCTTCAGAAAACTCATGCTAACACATATCCTGTTATTCAAGTAAATTTGTAATTTTATAAGAGCGATATTGATTTATTTATTTTATTTACTTTCCATTTGTTTACCAGAGATGTCTGACTGGACCAGTGGTTCTCTTTCAGCGTGGACCCGGGGAGTTCTTTTACAAAAACACACTAAAAACAATACAAGAGACAATCAAGAATACATAACTTTGGTAAATATAGGTAGTAAATATTTTATACATAAATAATAAAAATTGAAAGAGTAATATAGAGTGAAAAAAAGAAAGCTGACAAATAAACTAGCATGAAACAGCTTGTGCCATCATAAATGACTGATCAGCAGATCAATATCATGGTTTTGGTGGTAAATATTTATGAGATACATGTATGGTATATGAACAAAAATATGGCTGATTGTTGCTATGCTAGTGTTACTTGTTCTAAGTGATAGCTAAGGCAATACTGAGGTGAAGTACAAGAAGGAGGGAATATGATGCAGCTGTAGGAAGCTTGAAATAGATAGATAAAAATAGGAGCAGTAATGAGCTTGAGATAGGTAGGGAGGAGGGATAGTTTGGATGTTAAAATTTAGTAAGGGAAGAGAGATTTTGGTAGTAAGAACAAGGAAGGACAGAATGATCAGCCATGGATTAGTACAAGAGCAAAGCCAGTTTTTGGTTAGCTGTAGTTTAAATCTGGGTGTGTTGCTAGAATTTATTATTGTCTGAGGTATAAAATTCCAGGATTTGGATATCTGGTGGGAGAATAGAGAGTTACCTTAACAACTATTAGATTTAGTTTCTTTGAGTAGTAGTTTGTTGGAGGATCTTAGTGGCCTGCCATTTGAGTAGGGCTACACTAAGCTCTTGAGTTCTGGACAGCTGTCTGGATGGTGGAAGATGGAATGAATGAAAGTTAGTTGGTTGAGGGATATGAGATTGGGTAGTTCAATCCAATTTAGTTTACGAAGTACTGTGTAGTGATGTGACCTGTAAGGGAGGTTAATAGTGAATTTTGTTATAGCAGGACTCCAGTTTGTTTAAATCTGATTTTCTGAGATTAGTGAATATTGTTGAGGTATATAGAAGGGTAGAGAGTAGATGAGTCCTATCTATGGAATGTCTAGTGGGATTGGTTAGGTATGGCTTGACGCAGTATAGTGAGCCTAGCTTAATGCGGACCTTTTTGATAGTTAAAGCGATGTGCTTGTCATATTTTAGGTTGTTGTCAATTGTAACTCCAAGGAGTATGGTGTGCTGGACAGATTCGATTTTAGTTTTATTGGCTGAGTAGATGGTGAAGTGGGGAGAGATATCAGGAGCTTTGCTATTAACAAAGAGCATAAGCTTTGTTTTATTTGCACCGAGTATGAGTTGAGAGTATGAAAGGTATTTTTCAATGTTTTGGAAAGATTGCTGGGTTGTTTGTAGGAGTTCTGGTAGGGAGGGAGATGAACATATGAGGTTGGATTCATCTGAGTATTGAACGATGGTTGCATACTGGGTGGCTATGCTGAGCCTGTTAGTGTATGTGGTGAAGAGCAATGGACCAAGAACTGAGCCTTGGGGTACTCCTAATGGGACTGGTAATAGGTGGAAATTTCATTTTGCCACTTAATTGCCTGCTGGCATTCAGTTAAGTAGCTGAGAAACCATGAGAGGGCTGGCTGGGTTAGGTCTAAGGAAGATAGCTCATTTTAAAATCTGTCCCTATTTTTGAGCCTTTGTTTCTCCTTTATTTTAGGCTTTATCCAGATTTCTTGAGCTAAAATGTCATGAGTCCAGTGGCCAATTGATATATATATATATATATATATATATATATATATATATATATATATATATATCACACACACACACACACACACACACACACACACACACACACACACACACACACACACACACACACTTGTGCTTCAGAAAATGCATGCTAGCACAAGACCTGTTATTCAAGCAACTTTGTAATAACAGCAACATCTCTTCCTATTTTTGAGCCTTTGTTCCCCCTTTATTTTAGGCTTTATCGAGATTTCTTGAGATAAGATGTTAAGAAGTATGCAAACCTCTTAACTGCTGTTGTTGCTGTCACTGCTAAATCACTCTCAGTCAACACACACACACACACACACACACACACACACACACACACGCACACACACTTCCGTTTTCATGCACAAAAGCATGTATATACTCACACACACACAGACAGAAACATACACACACACACACACACACACACACACACACACACACACACACACACACACACACACTTTTCTTTTTATATATTTCTTTTACTTTTATACCAGCTAAACAGCAAAAGCACTGCTTAGCAAGTATAAAATAATGGCTCGATCAATCTTGCTCTCACTTTCATGCACGCAGACACGCACACACACACACACACACACACACACACACACACACACACACACACACACACACACACAATCACTTTTGAAAATATTTTTTCTCCAATTTTACACTCTCTAAACAGCAAAAGTGCTACTTAGTGCGTGTAAAATAATGGTGGCTGTTAGCTTCCTTACTGTCCAAGCTTCATGGCACCTTAATATGCTGCCTTGAAGTGGCGGACTCATTTGGGGGGGGGGCATTACTTAAGAATGAACACCCTTCTGGAGAACTTTCATTCTCCAATCAGGGTGCTGAAGTACAGGTTGCCAGTTCTTTAACACAGGATCATAGGATCGTATGAGATTACTAGGCTAATGGCTCTGGGGCTCTTACATGCCTAGCCAAAAGTTTATCCTCAAAAGAGAAACCTCAATCAGCACATTTGTTAAGATCGGGTCGTGCACCATTCTGGCACTTAACTGTTTTGTCTTTTACTGAATATTGGAGGGTAATCAGCACAATCCATGCACTACATGATAGTAATTCTGCATTTTACTTTCTTCCTGTTATAAAACTACTAAATACTATCTGATTAACCGGCAAAACATCTGTGAATTCATAGTTGGGCATATACCAGACAATCTCACAGGTGCTTGTCATTAGTTGTCATTTGGAGGTAACTAGGCTGCAGGGACTTGCATTTACAAAGCAAACAGATTCTGTACTTTCTGGTGTAGGCTGTGGACAGTCCTCTGCACAGAAATAAAGATGAAGGCGAAGAAAGAAGGAAAAATATAATAATGGCTGTGCCTCATGCATTTTCACAGATGTTTCTATCTGTAATTTTATGTCAGATTCTGTATTGTCTTTTTGGTCAGTATTCCATCTGTTTTCTTTCAGATTCTTTAAATCACCAGAACAACAGCTTCCTTTTATATTTCTGATGCTATCAATGCAACAGGATAAGCTTTGTGTGTGTGTGTGTGTGTGTGTGTGTGTGTGTGTGTGTGTGTGTGTTTCTATAATTTGAACTTGATCACAAAGCTAAGGATTTCTTGGCTGGAAGGAAAAAAGCTTTTAAGGGAAAACTCAACTCTAATTTGTTCATTGATTCTGGTTAGTCCAGTGACACCAGTGCAGAATGCTGAAGGTCTTGGATTTGAGCCTCAAATGAGAGTGATTGCTTTCCTAAGCAGAAGGCTTTCTCTGCAATTATGTTTGTGTTTTATAGTTTAATCTTGATCACCGTGCTGGGATTTAAGGTTTAAGGGAAAACTCAGCACCTATTTCTCCAGAGGCTAATGTTAATCCAGTGGCAGTGGCACCAACATGGAATGCTGGACGTCTTGGGTTTAAGTGCCAAATGAGAACTAGTGTTTCATACTTCTGATTCAGAACAGTCAGACATTTCTCATTGCAGTTTTGTTTCAAATAAGCACTTTAAATTATGAATAGAAATAAGGGAAGTGTGATCACCAAGACCCAAAGCAGGATACCTGCCACGATCATTCTGGTAACTTTAAATTATTTCATATTAATCCCTTTTCTAGCTGGCAAGACCATTGGAACAGTCCTGCCACTGGTGTTCATCCATTTTTTGGTGGTCTTAAATAATTTTGCTCGCATTCTTCTCTGTAATTTAAATGCTTTTTTTAAAGGCAGAGCTGTATTCAAGAGTCTCTGGTTGTTGTTCTGTAGTGTTTGTATTCTGCAGCCTGCATAAAATACAAAATGAAATGTATGTGTGCATGTGAAAGGGAAGGATGAATGCCTGCTAGCTACACGAGCTCAAGTCTTAATGCTAAGTCCATCATAATGATGCTACAATTTTATTGATCTTAAATTGTATCTCACTATAGCCTCCAAAAGATCTGCTGTGAATCTCTTCAAAGTATTTTCTACCTTTTGTTTGAAAAATATCTCCCATTCATTCTGCTTGGCTTTACAGTGTACCTCTTTTCCCTGACAGGAGCAGTTTTAGTATTTGGCCAGTTGGTTTGTGGTATAAAGAAAATACTTTAATGCACATTGCAATCATTTCAATTAGTTATCTTAGTAAAATCTGTGGTAGTTAGTCTGTTCTACGGGTGGTATCATTGATGCACTTTAAATAACCCCCTTTTAATTATCTTTTCATGGCTCTCACTAGTCTTTGTTTAAAAGATTGTGGACACAGAGCAGTGGTCATTGAAGACTGGCTGGTATATGTACCATAGTGAAGTGCAATCACTCAGGAAAACTAGTGCAAATTAGTTCAAGACAGGAGTCATGATCTGAATGTGAATTAGGTCTGGAGGGTTGTTTAAGAAGGTTGGAGAACATTTTGTCACCGTGGAATAATGAAAGGATAGATACTAGTTATCTGTGACTTTGGAGGGGGCTGTGTCCTCCTGCACTCCCAGCCTCTGTAATTAATCTGTCTCTCGAGTCACAGCACCCTGAAGAGAAGTGATATAAACTCTGTTACATTTAATGTAAGATCTCTAATACTCAGAACATAAACATCAACAGGATTCATCGCTGTAGCCTCTTCTACAACCAATAAGGCATATCTAGCCTTAACAGCAAGATGGCAAAAAGACAGGACTGATGTCAGACAATAGTTATGAGCTGTCAGACGGGCACACAACAAGAGGCAGCCTGACAACAGTGTCATCTTGCATATCACTTCCTCCAGAGATCAATAAATATCAGTAGAGCAATGATACAGAGCATATCCATCTCATACCAGGTCAGGAGAATGGAACAAGCCCAAAAAGGGCAATAAAATAATAAATTACAAAAATGAAGACACACTGAAAAATGGACATTTGGGCTACGCAACCATTTTCTACCATCTTGCCTTCCAAACTCCCAACATAACTGATAAAGCAAGTTTCCTGTTGAGCAACAACAGCAAGATATCAAAGAGTGATCAACCCCTACTAGCAGCTAGAGACTCAGCCATCAATAACAACCAGACTACTTCAAAGTATAGATCCTTGTACTTACCCCAATCTCCTTTCCAAGTCTCTTCTGCTGTCTCAGATTTAATGAAGGTCAACCCACTTTAGAAACTAATATATATGTATATATAGTACATTACACTCTGCTTGTTTACTAGAATGTATATATATATATATATATATATATATATATATATATATATGTATAGATATATACACATATATACACACACGCTGCTTGTTCACTACAATGTATCTACAGTTCTTCTATGTAAATAGTCCAAGCTGCTCTGCTATTGCTTACATTTCTGTATTTTTTGTTTGTGAAATGTTTTACATTTCACACGGGCTGAGTCTGAAGTTAGTCAATACTGATTACTGCACTACTCTGGGAAAAAAAAAAAATATATATATATATATATATATATATATATATATATATATATATGTATGTGTGTGTGTGTGTGTGTGTATGCCCACGGTAATGGTGCTGCGGTAGCGTTGTCGCCTCATAGTAAGACGCTGTCCGGTTCAATTCTCAGCTAGAGCGTCTTCTGCGTGGAGACATGCGTAAATGGGTGTATTTTCGTTGAAGGTTGTGCGTCAGGGCTGGTAACTCGGCATGTAAAATCAACTACCAATCATTAGCGGACCGGAGTTCCGCTGTGGCGACCCCTAACCGGGAAAAGTCGAAAGAAACAACGTGTGTGTGTGTGTGTGTGTGTGTGTGTGTATGCAAACCCCCTTATGTAAGTTATAACTTGAGTTAAAAAGACACTATGTATACAAGCATAAAAGCAACTTAAATGTAAACAGAAGCAAATAAGTAATGGTTTAAAAAGAGATAAAAGACAAAACTTAGAGAAAATAGGACTGCACTGCAGTGATTGTAGCACACCAGCTTTCAGAAAAAGTTTTGAAGAAGTGGTGCTGTCTCATCTACAGCCACCTATATCGACTGAAAACAGAGGTTGTTTTTCCTATCTACAGCCACCTATATCAACTAAAAACAGAGGCTGTTTGTCCCATCTACAAATTACCTATATCAATTGAAAACAGAGGCTGTTTGTCCCATCGACAGCCACCTGTATCAACTGAAAACAGAAGCTGTTTGTCATTGAGCAGAGTTTGTTAGGATTAGGAAGGCTGCCTCACCTGCTCATGAACCCAAATGTTTCCACATCAGTGATTCTTGAATCTTCATATGAAATATGCAGATGGACAGCAGTGGGCTCTTGAACGACAAGGTGATGGAACATTTCTCTTGTAGTGCCTCTTCATAATTCCCTAGCTATCCTGCCATAGAATAATACCTCATCAGAGGTAGTAAAATTGAAATTATTGTGAAAGCTGAAATCCACTCACAGGTGGGTAATTTGTTGGGACAGGATTGGTTCTGAAGATGACAGCTGTAAGGGAAATGAGGGGCAAACAAGGAAAGTGCCTGCTTGATCTCATGGCCAAGAGGGACATGAATATCCCCTGGATTCTTAAAGCATCTGCACAGAGTAGTAACCTGCAATCATAAGTCAAACATGGACAAAAGACCTGACTGCAAAAAGATCAATCAGTGAAGAAAAAACCTGAGGAAGTGCAGAGGGGCTCTATGGAGAAAACCACACATGGTTACATTCTTAGTGCTATTACTTTTCCATGCCATGGGAAATAATTGGATAATATGTATCATGGGGTTCAAGGAATTGGTTAATAAGCAGTGTGAGGCTCAGCTCATTGGTTTCACTGGAAATTGGGGATCCCCTGGAAAAATGCAGCCTATAGTGCTTTAATAGTTTGTATCGTCTACAGGAGGAAGTGAGATGCTAAGTGGCAAGTTTAAAAATTTCATTAGCAAACATTTCAACTGGCTAAGGGTGAGGAGAAGATGCAGAAAGCATTGGGGAGGTTCTTATCAAAACTTTAGGTGATGTAATCCTTAAAAGTGGGAACAATTTGGAGAAGATGATTATTAAATTGGAAAAGGCAAATATAACATGCACAACAGTGAGCCAGAAAAAACAGTAAAAGACTAAAATGGAAATTAATGAACACCAATTTCTACAGACTATGCAAATAGCTACACAAACTACTAGTTTTGTTTGAAGAGCAATGGCTTGATAATAGGGCAGTAACAGAAAATGGTACACAGATAACTGTGTTTTGGATGCAGATACAGCAGGCTACAGTTTGTAGGAGGAATAAAGTAGATAAAATAAAAAAAATGTGTAGGTCTGAACACAAAACAAAGGATCAAAGCAGAACAGTTTAGTAAAGAAGGAAGAAAGGAAGCAGTGTCACACTCACAGCAGACTGGTACAGTACAAACCACACCCACAGCAGACTGGTACAGTACAAACCACACACCACACCTACAGCAGACTGGTACAGTACAAACCACACACCACACCCACAGCAGAATGGTACAGTACAAACCACACACCACACCCACAGCAGATTGGTACAGTACAAACCACACACCACACCCACAGCAGACAGGTACAAACCACAAACCACACCCACAGCAAACTGGTACAGTACAAACCATACACCACACCCACAGCAGACTGGTATAGTACAAACCACACACCACACCCACAGCAGAATGGTACAGTACAAACCACACACCACACTCACAGCAGACTGGTACAGTACAAACCACACACCACACCTACAGCAGACTGGTACAGTACAAACCACACACCGCACACCACACCCACAGCAGATTGGTACAGTACAGACCACACACCACACCCACAGCAGACTGGTACAGTACAAACCACACACCACACACCACATCCACAGCAGATTGGTACAGTACAAACCACACACCACACCCACAGAAGACTGGTACAGTACAAACCACACACCACACCCACAGCAGACTGGTACAGTACAAACCACACACCACACCCACAGCAGACTGGTACAGTACAAACCACACACCGCACACCACACACCACACCCACAGCAGATTGGTACTGTATAAACCACACACCACACTCCCAGCAGACTGGTACAGTACAAACCCCACACCACACCTACAACAGACTGGTACAGTACAAACCACACACCGCACACCACACACCACACCCACAGCAGATTGGTCCTATACAAACCACACACCACACTCCCAGCAGACTGGTACAGTACAAACCCCACACCACACCTACAACAGACTGGTACAGTACAAACCACACACCACACCCACAGCAGACTGGTACAGTACAAACCACACACCACACCCACAGCAGACTGGTACAGTACAAACCACACACCACACACCACACCCACAGCAGATTGGTACAGTACAGACCACACACCACACCCACAGCAGACTGGTACAGTACAAATCACACACCGCACACCACACCCACAGCAGATTGGTACAGTACAAACCACACACCACACCCACAGCAGACTGGTACAGTACAAACCACACACCACACCCACAGCAGACTGGTACAGTACAAACCACACACCGCACACCGCACACCACACCCACAGCAGATGGGTACAGTACAAACCACACACCACACCTACAGCAGACTGGTACAGTACAAACCACACACCACACCCACAGCAGACTGGTACAGTACAAACCACGCACCGCACACCACACCCACAGCAGATGGGTACAGTACAAACCACACACCACACCCAGAGCAGACAGGTACAGTACAAACCACACCAGGGTTATACAAAGGAAGCAGTGTCACACCCACAGCAGACTGGTACAGTACAAACCACACCCACAGCAGATTGGTACAGTACAAACCACACACCACACCCATAGCAGACTGGTACTGTACAAACCACACCCACAGCAGATTGGTACAGTACAAACCACACACCCACAGCAGACTGGTGCAGTACAAAGCACACCAGGGTTATACAAAGGAAGCAGTGTCACACCCACAGTAGACTGGTACAGTACAAAGCACACCAGGGTTATACAAAGGAAGCAGTGTCACACCCACAACAGACTGGTACAGTACAAAGCACACCAGGGTTATACAAAGGAAGCAGTGTCACACCCACAGCAGACTGGTACAGTACAAACCACACCAGGGTTATACAAAGGAAGCAGTGTCACACCCACAGCAGACTGGTACAGTACAAACCATACCAGGGTTATATATAGAATGCTTCTTCATATAATGTGGGCGTCCACAAGCACCAAACTAGGACAGCTGTTACTAACATGAAAGCTTTACAGGACACTCCACAGCCTCAACCTATTTTATTACCAGACTAACCTCTTTGTTGTCAAACTTTAGTTCCTCTACCATTTTGTATTAAAGTGTTTCATATGCAGAATTGTATTTTCCTGAACATTGTAAAGTAAACTTAATAGGGCAGCCACGGTGGTGCAGTGGTTAGCATTGCTGCCTCACAGCAAGAGGTTCTCCGGTTCGATCCTCGGCTGGGGTGCCTTCTGTGTGGAGTCTGCATGTCCTCCCTGTGGTCGCGTGGGTTTCCTCCAGGTGCTCCGGTTTCCTCCCACATCCCAAAGACATGCTGCAGGTGGATTGGACACTCTAAATTGGCCCTAGGTGTGCGTGTGAGTGTGCCTTCTGTGGAAGGTTGGGCGCCGGGCTGGCAACTCGACACCGTAAAACTCCACTGCCATTCAATGTGCGGACAAGGTGATCCGCTGTGGCGACCCCTAACCGGGAAAAGCCGAAAGAAGAAGAAGAAGAAGAAGTAAAGTAAACTTAATAAACAAACTGTTTCAAAATGTAGAAGCATGTTTATTCTTCTTTTTGTAGATCACAACTGTCTTGTGAAATGTGGGACATGGGATAACCTTATCTTTACTGGGGAAAAAGTTGTGTCTTTTGGCTTTTCCCAGTTAGGGGTTGCCACAGTGGAACTCCGGTCTGCTAATGATTGGCAGTAGATTTTTTACATGCCGAGTTGCTGGCCCTGACACACAACCTTCAACGAAGGTACGCCAATTCACGCATGGCTCCACGCAGAAGTAGCTCTTGCTGAGAATCGAACAGAACAACATCTTAACTATATCTATATCTTTACAATGGCAGAGAATGGGACGATATTGTTGATGAGGAATTTTTTACATGTAAATGTAACTGAACAAGCTTTAGCTTCAGGTACACAAAAGGACAATATAATTCATAATTCATAATACTCTAAAGAGGCAGGATTCTGGCCCTTAATACTAATAACTATTTAAGAAAGAAGAGTCTAGGATCTGCTGTTCAAAAACCGAAAGGTAGACAGGATGTCAAATAATGGAACGTGGCATCTATTTAGGATCAAGTCAAACAGTGAACCTCCATTTAACTACAGAGTCAAGACAATGAAATGAAAAAGTTCCAGACTTTAGGATAGAAGACTGCAGTGCTTCAGATAAACTCTAGGAAACTAATGTAATGGTGGGGAAAGGAGCATGGAAGCACATAATAAACAACAAAATAGAAGCAGCAAAGCTTTTTAAAACAAGTACGCAAACAAAAAAGAAGAAACAGGTTCCCAAAAAAAGTAGTGTTAAAGGTTAGAGAAAACATATAACATTTAGGAAAACTGCAGACAGGGGAAATGGAGAACAATACAAGTTAATGCAGAAAGCACAGAAAACACTCGGAAGGGTACAGACCCAGGGCTCATTCAGTAAAGAATGGTGATAACTTTATAAGATAAATAAGGGAAAAAACTGAGGGAAGGTAGAGAAACCTAATGACAAAGAAGAGTGGGATTGGCAGAAAAGGACACTGAAAATGCTGCCAGATAACGGGAATATTTGTAATGAAAATGAATTAAGATTTATTAAATTCAGTCTCAAAAGTACTCAAGAAAAAGAGTTTGACACAGATCCTTCACAGACAAACAGTGAAAGAACTCCAAAACGAAGGGCACAAGGTGATTGAGCCTGATGGAATTAATTCTTGAATTCTTAAAAAATAACTAACAGTTAAACATACAACAGTGTAATATACTCAGCATAGCGGCAAGTTATCAAGGACAAGTCACAATAACAATGAGCAATAATATCTGGATTTACCCATCTTCTGCTTCTTGTATCCTGACTATATTTTACAAGTTTTTTTTTTTTATTTCCCTGTGGGGACCAGCACTGGTCCTACACTTTTGTATATGGCACAGGACTATCCTCATATACAGCCAGCACTGCCATGCATTCTTTTTGGATGCTTAAGCCTGAAAGCTTCACAGGAAGCATGTGCTTGTGGTAGGCAAATGTCCAGTATTCAGTCCATGAGCCAAATAATTATATTAACAATAAGCACACAAAATTACTGAGAAACCCTTTTTGACTTGCTATAACAGTATTACTATGAAAGGTATACCTCATTAACTCCATTACTTCCTTGCTAAACAACAGCACTAACTCACCTCTATCCTTGCCCATCACCACTGAATGTAACCCTAACTCTTTATCTCTTAAGCCTATCCAAACTAGTTACATAAAAAAATGTTTAAGTAAATTAAAACCCTGCACGCTTGCAGTTGATCAACTACTCAACAGATTTCTAAAGCTTGCCATTGCATCCATCTTCTATCCCATATCCTTTCTAATAAACTACTCTATCTCTGAACAGTATGTTCCTCTCCCCTGGAAAATATCTCATATCATACCTCTACACAAAAGTGGCCGCTCCACTGACCTTTCTAACTATAGACCCATCGCCATTCTCTCACCTTTAGCCAAAGTCTTAGAAAAATGTATACATCAACAACTCCCTGACCACTTCCTAACAAACAACTTTATATCAAATAGTCAACACGGGTTCCATCCTAGGCATACTACTAACACTGCTCTTTTAAGTTTAACAAATATGTCAATCTCCTCAAAAAAGAGCTACCTTTCTCTATATGTCCAAAGCTTTCGATACAGTATCACACCAAACACTTCTCAACAAACTTGCCTCATATAAAATTAGTTAATCATCCCTAACCTGGTTCTGTAGTTATCTCTCTGATCAACAACAGTCTACCAAATGGGATAACAAATGCTCCCCCTTCTACCCATCACAGACGGAGTCCCGTAAGGCTCAATCCTTGGCCCCCTTCTTTTCATCATATTCACCAACAACCTCAGTACCTCTATACAACTTGCTTCTATCATTCAATATGCTGGCAATGCCTCTCTCATCTGCTCTGCCCTCTCCAGTACTGAACTACAAGAATAACACAAAATGCTCTCCAAGACATAGAGAACTACCTATCTGACCATCAACTCATATTTGTTTGTGTCTTTCAGCTTTTCCCGGTTAGGGGTCACCACAGCGGAACTCAGGTCCGCTAATGATTGGTAGTAGATTTTTACGGGCTGGCTTGCCGGGCCTAACGCACAACCTTCAATGAAGGAATGCCCATTCACGCATGTCGACACACAGAAGATGCTCTACCTGAGAATCGAACAGGCAATGTCTAACTGTGAGGCGACAACGCTACCACAGCACCATCACCGCAGTACCATCAACTCATATTAAACTCCAATAAAACCAAACTCATGATCTTTAGTAATACCAGATTAAAAAATACCCCACGCCTCTCACTATCTAGTCATCAAATGGAACAAAAATTGAACCAGTAGAGCAAACTGAACTACTAGGCGTAATTATAGACAATGGCTTGAAATTCGATAAACATATAGCTCTATCAATCAAAAAAGTCCACATTAAACTTGGTGTACTCTACAGGGTGAAAACATATCTAACCAACTATGCCAGAATATCCACAGCCAGATTCCACCTTCTATCCACTCTGCTTTATTGCTCCCAAATTTTTACTAACCTGCGCAAATCAGATATGAACAACCTTGAATCCTGTTACAACAAAATAGCTACCCCACAGATCACATCACTGCTCCACTCTTCACCGTCTCAACTACATCGAACTTCCAAACTTATTATCCCTCAACCAGCTAATAATTGCTCAAGGAGTTATCCACAAACCTGACAACTGTCCAGCTCTAGCTGACCTCGTCCAACCTTATACAAAACTTAGGCCCCTTAAATCATCTGACAAATTAATGCTCAATGTAACTAAATCCCACAAGTGTCATGGGGTTCCTTATACTACAACAAAATAGCCAAAACCTGGAACACTCCCCAAGACATACTTATTAGCCCTGACACTCAAAATTTCAAACATTTACTAAAATAATGCTACTGTAAACAATGGCTATGTTCCTTTAGGTCTACTTGAGATTACTGAAATCGCAGTAGACTGACATTCAAATCACCAAGCTGAAAAGCACGAAGTTTCACATCAGCAAAACTTCACTTTACCGACATCTGAATGCCCAGTAGTCCAAGCTGAGTGGAACAGGGAATCTCCTGTTGTGCACATTGTAGTGTGATCTCAGAGTTGGCATCTTTAAGTAGCAGGGGTTTGTTAAAAGTAAAGGTTTGTAGTGAAGTTTTTTTTTTTTGTTTTTTTTCGTGTTTGTTATGAATATTCATGTCGGTGGTATGGAGACCGTCATGAATATTTAGTGGTAACTGTTAAGGGTTTAGGTGGGTGGGGTGTGGGTGAGAGGAAGTAGGTAATTTTATTTGGAATGGTTTTGGGTTTTTTTGTTTGTTTTTTTGATATGGTGTTTGTGTGTGTTGTTCTTGGTATGTTGTAGGGAGGTTAGTCGGTATTTTGTAGTGTCGGTGTTCTGTGTGTCAGGTATATGAGGTGTCGGATGTTTGAACTGTCTGTGTTTAGGGCTCGGTGATTTGAATGTCGGTCTACTGAGATTTTGGTAATCTCAAGTAGATACGTTCCTTCAGAACTCCAGGCCAATGAAATGCTCTCTTTTCTCTCCTCTGTCTCACTCTTACACTACATCTCTTTTACACATTAGTGTGCTTACTCTTACCTACATGATTATAGCTTGTATAATTACCTTCTGTGTGTAAAAAAAAAAAAAAAACGTAATGTATATATTGTTCTCATGACTCAATCTTGAATATTGTAAATTTGCTCATAGCTCTGTTAAGTAATTTGGTGATTTTTTTTGTCTTTCTGTCACTTTTTACTATGTATATGTATGCTTGGAGCTTTTCTCCCTGGCTGTCCATTGAAAATGGGCTCCTAGCCCAGTCAGACATTATCCAGTAATCATACGTAAATAAATAAATATATACTCATTATATAGCAGTAAAAAGGATGGAAGCTTTGCTGTCACACTGACTTCTCCATGCAGACCTACTCTCATAAAACATATCTTACTCAATTGGCCCATCTTTTTTGAGGAAAGTCAGTAAAAATAAACAGTAACATTTAAGCACAACCCCAAACAGCACTTTGGTTACTGCTGGGAGGTAGACAGTTACAGGATGCCATGTAGCACTGCCAAGCTAAACCTTGCCCTGCTTCTGCACTGCACCTCCTACTTGTTAGCGTTGTTGGAAATGTGGACAGTAGTTGATGTAGCAGTTTCCAAGCTATCTTGGGCAGAAAAAGTTTTGTATGGCATCACTAAACTTACAATAACTTAGTGTACTAATTTCTCCAAGTAGGTAGATCAGTGCCGTGTACCACAAATTTCTAAAGTAAGCTGCTGAAGTCTCTGCTGCCCTAGTGGTATGCCATCTAGCAATGCTTTGCGGGGAATAATTCCATCAATCACAGCAAAATGCAGTAGAATGAATCATCCACTTTAAAAAGGTTTGTTTGTTCATAAACAGACATTTATCCTGATTTTTGACACCATCCAATAATTGTAACAGCAAAGAAAACAAGGCTTGAATGATATGAGGACTGAAAACACTTAAATCCATATTTTTTCAGCACCACTTTGCTATAAGGTGGGCCAGTTGTAAGCCATTTCAAAAATCTGGGTCTTAAGTGGATGCTTGAAATTATCAATAGTTAGGGACTTCTGCAGCCAAACAGGTGGCAAGTTAAATAATAAGGACTTTGGTAACTAAAAGATCAAATATCAAATTAATCAAGGCAATATGAGGGAACTGCAAAAGCAGCCTCTAGGAGGCCAAGCACAAAGATTGAGACAACCTATACTAGGAAAAAAGTTCCCAGAGGCAGGGAGTACCCAAGTCACAGAGGATGACATAGACTAGCAAAAGAAACATGCAAATGATTTGACATTGGGTAGAAAGTCAGTGGAATCTCAGCAAAATCAGTATTATATGCTGCTATTTAGAGACCCCAATTAGTAGCAAAATTGTGGAGTTTTACACCAGCTGCAGAAGAAGAAGAATAAGTCCCATGTGTAGAAGCCTGAGATAATTTCTTCTGCAACAGTCCAACTAAACTAGACAAGTACTACAGTATGGAGGTCAGAAGAGAGAATGAGTTGTCTGATCACGGAGATAGTCTGAAGATGGAAACAAGATTTGATGCTTGATAAAAGCTGGTCCTTCAAAGAAAACATGTCATCTATAATCTAAAAACTAGATCACATACCTTAGACACAAAGCAAAGTTTGTTTTCCTATAAAATGTGGGAGCAAGACTTGCATGTTAGAATTCCTAAGAGTTGCATGACCCAACATTACTACCATCTTGGATGTGTTAAACTTAAGCCAACTGCTGGCCATCCAGTCAAGGATAAATTCCAAATCACTAGGTACATAGTTTAGACTAAACATGGAATTCCAAGGGAATGAATGGTAAAGCTGGGTGTAATCAACATAACAATATCATAATCTTCTTAAATGAATAATGCCTCTCAGTAGAAGCATATATATGGTGAGGAAAAAAAAACAGGACCAAGCATGGAGCCACATGGGTCCCCTTTAAAACATCAAAAACCCAAAAACATCTAAACCCCATAAAATTGAATTTCATAAGATCTAACAGTACAAATCACACGAAAATAACATCCCTTCCACATATAACAACATATAATGACACCAAACTACCAAACACAATTTTTACTACATTTCTGCAGGGGGGCTTAATATAGTGGGGTTAGGAAATTAACTTTTTTTCCACTGTAGTGCGATCTTGGAGTTGGTATATTTAATTTACGGGTGGGGTGGATCCCCCCACATGTGGGGTGCAGGGGTGCTTGCCCTCCTGCAGAAACGTAGTAAAAGTGTGTTTGGTAGTTTGGTGTCATTATATGTGTAGGGGATGTTATTTTCTTGCGATTTATAGCGTTAGATGTTATGAAATTCGATGTTATGGGTTTTAGATGTTTTGGTCTCAATGTTATGAAATTAGATGTTATGGGTTTTAGATGTTTCAAAGTAGACCCAGCCACATGGTACCCAATAGTCCACAGGTTGAAGGAATAGAGTTTTTTTCTACCTAAGTAGTGTGGGTATTTGTAGCATTGTCCATATTCAGGCTTGTGTTTTGGGCCTAGTTGTTTGTGGAGGCTGTGTGTCTGAGCACATGTTCAAGGCCATCTTAGTTTAGCCAAAGCCATTCTGCATTTCAGTGAGAGGGGAGTGTTTATGGTCACTGGCTGATTGGAGTTACCTGGACTATGGCTTGAAGTAAGCACCTCATTGATTCTTTCGAGCTTTTTTTAAAATTGCTTGAGGTTTCAACTTTCTGTTACCTAAGAAATTAACTTGTGAGTGTTTCTGTCATTTCACACTGAGCTAATCGGAGGAAGGGCACTGAGCAAACTCGGATCTGTAATATATAACATTAAGTATCCTGTTTTTTGCTTATTTTTACGAGTTATTTATATCACTTTTATTGTCTGCTGCATACTTTTCTAGCTAATTTTACTGTGTGTGAGGTATTAACTGGAAATTGCCTACATTTATTAAGCATCTGTTTGGGTTTTTTGCTCTGATTTCCTGCCAAGGAGTGTATCATATTGTTTCCCACCCTCCCTCTGTATTGGTATCTTGTACTTATACTTGGTGGCTTTGCAGTCACCCGCCCCTACTGTAAATATGATCTGGGACACTCCTCCCAGTCTAGTGTCATTACCTCATTCTACCTAATCCAGGGAGAACATTTGAGAAGGCCAACCCACTTAGTTTCTGCTCCTCCTTTCCCCTTTCCACTTTACAAAAAAAAATGTCTAAGCTTGTTTCCTGCCTTTCCTGTAAGTAGTCTATTCCAGATACAGATTTGCTGTATACATGACTGTTTGTAAACTTCTGAGCCCACAAGGCTTTTTGTGTTGGAGGGAAGCCTTCTAGCTTAATTTTGTTTCTTAGAACTAGCCAGTTTTTTAGTTTCAGCATACAAATCTGTTTCTTTGAGCTCAGCACTTGTTCAGAACTCACTGTAAGCACTAAATAAGCTACAAATTACTACAGCACTCAACTTTCCTCACTTGTCTAGAGGAAAACAGTTTTTAGTACTTAATAAATACGCACATATCCAGGCATATCTAAGGGTCAGCTCCTGGTGTTTTCTCCTGTCTACCTGATGAATCTGGGCATCTTGGGGCAATGCAGCAATTGCCTCATGTACATAGACAATCCTCTGTGAGAGATGCACTTATATAGCCAAACTGGAAGCAAAGTTCTCTTCACCCAAGACTGGACTAGACAGTCAAGGGGAGAAGGTAAACACTTGCACCACACCACACTCATCACATAGTCCCTCAAAACCTACACCACCAAAACACACACAGAGAACCACAAAACAAACACCTACATTCACGGAGGCTCTCAATAAAAATCTGTTCAAACAACAGGGACCTCCAAAGCAGAAACTCAAGCAACTTTCACCCCCCCCAACACAACCCAAATGAGACATAGCCCACAAACTCAGTGTGCCACTCAACCACAACCCATAAGGCATAACAATGTACCCAACACTCTAGTCATAGGTGACTCTATAGTCAGGCACACTGATGTTCCACTCACCAGGCTAAACAAGGAGAAAGTTACTGTCAGCTGCCTGTCGGGTGCCAGGATCTGCCACATAACTCACGCACTCAGGTCACTCCACAACAAGTACAAATATGACTTTGTCATTGTACATGTTGGTGTGAATGACCTGAGATGTACCTCCCTGGACTACATGAAAAGAGACATGGAGGAGCTGTCCGATCTTGTAGCCCAGGCAGGTATGACTCTAGCCCTGAGTAGCATCCTTCCATCACCCAGAATGATACCACAGTACAAGGACAAAATGATTGACTTCAACAATTGGCTAAGTTTCTGGTGTCATTCTAAGGGGATCCAGTATCTGTCTGCCTGGGATGACATGATTGCCAAACCATGATGTTTTGCCAGAGATGGCCTGCAACTGTTGCCCTTGGGATTCCGGATACTGGTTAAGGCTCTTGCCACCCCTATAGTGCCTTTTTTAGGCAAGGTTCATATGACAAATTCACCACCGTAACAAGTACAAGCAAGCAAAATCTGAGGGTAATGCTACTCAATGCTAGAAGTCTAAACCTCAAAATGCATTCACTCGAGGCAGTCCTTAAAATGGAGAACATCGACATCTGTGCAGTGACAGAGACCCGGTTCAAGGCTCCAGAGAGCACCCCTGCATTACCAGGCTATAATTCATACCACACCTTTTGGCCACCTATCCTGGACTGAAACACTAAAGGCAGAGGCATGTCCATATTCATTAAGGATATCCACACCTCCAGGCTAGTTGCTCAGCATAATGCATCCGAGATTATCCAAGTGCAACTAACTCTGGGCAAGACCGCAATCCAAATTGTAGCTTGCTACAGATCCCCCACCATGCTCCAGGATTCCCACTCTTCATTTCTTGATACACTGGAAAATAATAGGGTACAACCTAACACCCTAATAATGGGTGATTTCAACTACACCATTAACTGGGAAAACTATTCATGTACCAACTCTTGTGCTCAATGTTTTCAGGAATTCATAAATTCCAACGCCTTGGATCAACTTAGCCACACCCCCCACCAGGGGCAGCAATATCCTAGACCTGGCTGTTACCAACATGGGTGACCGGTGTTCCACACCAGAGGTTAATTCCTCATTGGTCAGATCCGACCACAAGCTAATCACTCTAGACATCCACATCCCGCCCCCACCCCCCATTAGGGAAACCACTGTAAAAAAATTCTCCAAAGCCAACTTCACGCTTCTTAACACATAAGTAGCAAACTTCATGACACACATGCTGAAGGACAATAGAGGTACAACTGCTGAATCCTACACAAATGCACCTTATAAGCACTTACACGAGTGCATGGATCATGCAATCCCTAACAGAACCAAGATGCTATCCTCAATAAAAAGGAAGCCATTCTGGTGGTCCCATGCCATAAACAAACTCTACAACAGAAAAAAGAAACTGTTGCAAAAAAGAGTAGAATCCCATGATTGGAGAATCTCCCTGGTCAGCCTCAGTAAGAAGCCGAGATCCCTCATAAAATCCTCCAAAGCTAGTTATGAAAACAAAATCGTCACTGATTCTAAAGACAACCACAGAGCATTCTATAGCTATGTCAAGAATCTCAATGGCAACACTCAGATCTGCTCTGAGTTACTGCACAATTGCACTAAATATGCAGAACCAACTGATATTGCCAACATCCTGGCAGATAGGTTCAGTGCTAACTTTACCTCCCTCACATCCCCTAAAGGCCCCATCTCTATACCGGAAGAATGTAAAGTTCCTGTAATCACAGCTGTACAGGTAAAAAACACACTCTCCAAAGCCAATAGCACAGCATCCATGGGACCTGACAACATCCCAGGCTGTGTTCTACATGAACTACAGAATGAACTGGCACCCCACCTAAGTACCATGTTCAATCATAGCCTCACCTCAAGCTTTGTGCCCACTGAATGGTGCACAGTGATGATTATCCCACTCCACAAAGGGGGAGCCACAATGAACCCAGGGAACTACCCCCCATTAGCCTGATGAGCCTGGTCTGCAAGGCTATGGAACGTATCATTACAGAACTTATAAACAATAACATTGGTAATCTCCAAACTCTGGACCCCACCCAGTTCAGGTTTGTAAAAGGCAGATCATGTCTCCTAAACCTGATAGACTTCTTTGAAGTGGTCACCAAAGCCATAGATGAGGGTAAGGTGGTTCACAGAGCCTATCCTGATCTCGTCAAGGCTTTCAACACCATCCCCCACTCTGGAATTATAGATAAACTCACTAAACTAGGTATAAATCTCTATGTCATAAGATGGGTTGCCAACTGGCTCACTGAAAGAACTCACACTGTGAAAGTAGCAAACTCCAAATCTAACTTCAGATTAGTGACAGGTGGAGTACCACAGAGTTCATTGTGAGAAACCACAGGGTTCAGTCCTGGGTCCTCTTCTGTTTGGTATCTACTTCTCTAAAGTACAGGCTAACACAGAAGGTCTTTGGCTAATGAAGTTCACAGATGACTGCAAACTAGGAGCCATAATCAAAACTGCTAACGATGTGGACATCCTACAAAAGGGCCTCACTGAGACAGATGCCTTGTGACAAAGCCATGGCCTCAAGCTCAATGCCAAAAAGTGCATTGTCATCCCTTTTGGTAATAAATCTGTAACCATGAACTACCACATAGGTGGTAGTCTACTTAATACCGAAAGTGTGATAAGAGACCTTGGGACACAGGTGGACAGTAGTCTCTCCTTTGATAATCAGATCGCCACAGTAGTCAGGAAATCCTTCTACATGGCACACTTCATCACAAAAGGTTTCTCATCCAGGAAAAAAGAGGTCATTGTTCCCCTCTACTCATCACTCATTAGACCCATTATAGAGTACAACGCCCCTTTTGATATGTACCTCACAAGACATCTACAACAAGTGGAAAGGCAGCTGAACTACCTCACAAAGAGGATTACCAGCCTCAAACAGATGCCCTATGCAGACCGTCTCAAAAAACTCCAGCTTTACTCCACCGCATATCACCTACTCAGAGGCAGTCTCTGCCTAACATACAAAGCTATGTCAAACCCAGAGCTGTTGGACACGCCCCACTTAAAGAAATCCCAATCCCTCCGACCTACACGCTCTAGGGACCTAAATCTTGTCGCCACAATAAACAGAACATGCTGGAGGGATAGATTCCTGTCCCAGAGACTTCCGATACTCTGGAACAAACTACCTATCTATATCAAACAAAGCTCCTCATTAGCACTCTTCAAGAAAAATATTGATGATTGGATGGGAGATAGGAAATTCACCCCAGGGATCACTTCTGTGGTTCTGCTCAACAGGGGCACAGGAAAATAATTTTCTTGAGTGGCAAAAGCCAGGGTACCTTTTGGCTAGGCTTATATAGGCCCTAGGGCCAATAGCCTAGTACCTACATATGAATCCTAGACATCACTCTCTGGGTATGCCCAGAGAGGTAGGAGAAAACACACTTTAGGATAGCAATGGAGACACCACAGCAATTCTCCAAATGATCATGGAGAATGGAATGATCTACTGTATCAAATGTCAGAGAAAGTTCCAGAAAGACCTACAAAGAATAGTGATGTTGAGCCTGCATGACCAAAAGATAGTGACAGCAATCTCAATATTAGTCTAGTTCTGAAACAAGACTAGAAAGGATCACTGATGCTATTGTCTCGTACATAATATTTCAGCTGAATTCACTCTAACTTCCTGAGAACCTTGCTGGAAAAGTGAATATTTGAAATCAGACAACAGTTAACCAGACTGCGAGAGTACAAGCCTGGCTTTTTAGGAACAGGAGTAACAAAGGCCTCTGTTAAATACGATACATATACTACCACAACTGAGAAGGTGACAATCTGAAAAATATACGAACCTAAGAACCCTGGAAAATTCCACCAAAAACTTAGAAGAACAAGGGTTCAAATCACATGTCGTAGCATGAATGCTGGAGACTGATGAGGTGAAAAAGCCTTCTTCATGGAGGGGCAGTCTGGACTGTACAGATACTCCAGCATATGGAACAAAGCTTTGTAAAAGGAGTTAAGGTAAGGATATGCTTCTTGCTTCGTCATATGGTAGAAATGACAGCCACTGGTCATATCCCAGCCCTTGATTCACACAAACTGTAATGCAGCTCTCATAATAAGAGGACAGATTCCTGGATTATCTTATATAACCTCCAGACATTACAATGTATGCAGCATAAAATCAAACAAAATGTAATAGTGAAAAGAAAAAAGAACCACACACAAAAACTGAAAAAAAGTATGTTTTTTCAGCAAATCTTGAATTTTTTTTGCATTACTAATGCCTCTATATCAAAGTAAATGGTTACTATTATTTTCAAATTTGTTATAGCTCAAAATGATCTGGAGAAGGCTGCCATGGCTAGCATTACTTTGTTTTACAGATAATGCCTTCACCTTCCTGATGTCATTAGAGAGACATAAAGAAATCCTTAAGATGAGGGGATCATTTACTGTAGTTTTCTCTGTCATCAGTGTACAACATTGCTGTGACTGCCTACTTTTCACTGTCAGCATCAATCCACATTTTAATTACTTTACTTCCTTTGATTTTCATTAGTGGCCATCTCTGTTACAGCATTTTAAGGAAGGTTTGAATGACAGGCTTGAAAATGTAGCCGAGTTAATTGTTCTTTTCAAAGTAACAACTAGAGTTCAGCGTTCCAAGTGTGAGAAATCTGACCCCTGTGATTAACAGGTGTTACTTTGGTTGAGATGGATTGTGTTGCATAGGTTCATAGGTAGGTACTAGGCTATCGGCCCAAGGGCCTATGTAAGCCTAGCCAACAAGGTTCCCTGGCTTACGCCACCCAAGAAAGTTATTTTCCTGTGCCACTGTCGAGCAGAGACACAGAAGTGATCCCCAGGGTGTATTTCCTATTTCCCATCCACTCATCAAGATTTTTTCTTGAAGAGTGCTAATGAAGAACTTTGCTTGACATAGATGGGTAGCCTGTTCCAGAATATGGGAAGTCTCTGGGACAGGAATCTATCCCTCCAGCATGTCCTGTTTATTGTGGTGACAAGGTTTAGGTCCCTAGAGCGTGTAGCTCGGAGAGATTGAGATTTCTTTAGGTGTAGCATGTCCAACAGCTCTGGGTTTGACATAGCTTTATATGTAAGGCAGAGATCACCTCAGAGTAGGCGATATGCTACGGAGTAAAGCTGGAGTTTTTTGAGGCGGTCAGTGTAGGGCATTTGTTTGAGGCCAGTAATCCTCTTTGTGAGGTACTTCTGTGGCCTTTCCAGCTGCTGCAGATGTCTTGTGAGGTACATTCCAAAAGGGGCGTTGTACTCTAAAATGGGTCTAATGAATGTCGAGTAGAGGGGAACAATGACCTCTTTTTTTCCTGGATGAGAACCCTTTTATGATGAGGTGTGCCACGTAGAAGGACTTCCTGACTACTGTGGCGATGTGACTATCAAAGGAGATACTACTGTCCACCTGGGTCCCAAGGTCTCATCACGCATTCAGTGTTAAGTAGATTGCTGCCTATGTGGTAGTTCATGGGTACAGAGTTTTTACCAAAGGGGATTCACAGTTCTAAATATTGTAGCTAGAATTAAAGTCTTTGATGTTAATCTTCTTTCCCCAACTCCAGAAGGAACACGCACTTTTGCATAAATTAGTGTAGAAAAAAATGCTAAATCATATACTGACAGAAAGTAAGAAGAGTTACATTAGCATATTTGCTTTCTTTATTCTTTGTGGCACAGAGTTTTATTACAGAGAAAGGCATTTGCATCTGAAAACTAAGCTTGAAAGCCCTGCCTTTGTTCAGACTCCAGGCTACACTATTTATTTGACGTGTGATGTTGGCAATCTTTAACTGATAAAGCACATTTAAATGTCATTATTTTCTTAATGGCTCTCTTGTTGGGATAAGTGACCTAACTTAATTACTGTGCCACTCTTAGTAGCTGTTGTGATGTAACATATGAGAGAAATGCAGGATAGAAAGGCAAACATATCTATTAAAATATGTTTTTTTTTTCATATGTGAAGTGTTAGTCTTGGATTACAGGGAAGGAAAAACACTTTTTTGGAAAGAAAAAAAATTGACTTTTGGGTGGAGTTCTCCTTTAACACTAAATTGAGCAAGAGTTTGAATCATTTGTCTGAATTAGGAGATAAAGTAAAAATGTCCAACTAATGGGTGACAGCAATGTGCACTATACTGTCTGCAATTTTTACTTTGAATCATTTTAATTTTTCGTTCTTAATAAATTTTGTAAAGTTATATTTAGTGCTTGTATAATTGGCTAGCGTTCGGTTGTCAGTACTTGCCAATCTAGTAAAATTCCATTTAGGTAATTCAGACAGATGAATGCTATTCATGGAAGCAATTATATTTTTCCTTTTTCACTACATTAATCTCCAGTGGCTTTTAATGCATGCATCAATTACAGCATGGATAGCTGTCTTACTTTAGAGTTTGTGATCTTGGCATTATTTTATGCTATGGGGTATGAAGTTGCAACATACAGTACATTACCATCTGTTTTATTAATGACCTATGACAAGTACATTTACCCGGGTCCCTATTATATCATCGAAAGAATAGATCATCAAACAGCATTTTGTCGAACATCCTGTTCATCGAACTATTCTTACTGAGATCGCATTAAGGTAGGGATCGGGAAAACTGTCCTTTCCCCACTGTAGTGCAATGTTGGAGATGGTATATATAATTAGCGGGTGTGTGGAAAGATTTGATGAACAGCATTTCAGATAAAATGCCATTTGTTGAACTGATGTTTCAATGATATAATACAGACCCCACTTACCCATAGCTTTCTGAAGGCAACAATGAGGTGGTCTCACTGTCAAGTCACTTACCCAGGCCTGAGTCCGCTCATCATAGGTATAATGGACATGTGATAATTCTAAATATCAATCAAGGGTGCACTAACTAATGTATTACCAAACTGTGATGGTAATACTGCAAAGAAACATCCAATATTAGTGTCTTATTTGGGCTAACAAATAATTACATTTAGCCAAACAAAACTGACTTCACAATAGAACTCAACTGTCTTTAGTCAATGTGAAAGATGCAATTCCTTTTCCAGAGAGTTGTTCTATTTAATTCCATCACAGAATAAACTACATATAAATGTTCATTTGCTGACAGTTCACAGTACACAGTGTTGTTTCTACAGCAGGATTTTTAGTGTGTCTGGAACATAAACTAGGAATAATCTAACCATTTTCATCAAACCAGTTGTATAAGATTAATACCTATTATTCTGCTTTAACTAAGAGTCATGATTTGTCATCAGTTTTATTGCTAAATGAACCTCATTACCTACCACAGCTAATTTATTATGCAGTGTCTCGGTGTCTACACTTTTAGATACACCTAAACCACTTCCTACAACTACTAGTACTGAGCTTATATCACATTTGTATCTAAAATACATTTTATTACTTCATCAAATATCTCTGTTTATGCACCGTGGCATCTATTATGATATGGTAACAGTGACACATTAATTTGTACAGTGATTTATGTAATTAGGCTGTCTATGCTCATATTTTTACAACCTTCTGAATATTTGGCAGTATGTTGTAGCCATTAAGTGGAAATGTGGATGCTGTCCCTGTTGTAAGCTTTGAGATAATCTGCACTATCAGTGACTCCATATTTAATTCCAAGTGTTATTGTATGGTTTGATTGATTACTTACCCACCAAATAACAATTTAGTCACCTGAATTGTCATCCGCCTGCTAAAGCAATCAAAATAACCAAATTACTACTTTTGCAGGAAGTTAGTTTTCACAGTGTTATACTTAAACATTATTTTACCATTTCCAGCTCAAATTTATTTTAGTCCTCATCACAAAAATATCACTGTCTTCTAACAGATGCTACAGCCCAGAGCAATTTTTGTTTTTAACACATATATTTAAATGGCTATGGATTTACTGCAGATATACAGGCCTTGAAGCCAATACAATACTGTTACTGTTAATTCACACAGCTAACTTGCTGAGTAGATAGAAATATACCTGATCGGTATGGTCAGCTAGTACCAGAAGTACATCACTAGCCTCTATAGGGCTACTGACATCTTACACATTAACTTGCATTGGATTTTCTATCCAAACCGTAGCACAAGCCATCTACTGATGAAAAGTGTTTTTTTGCAAAAATATTTGTGCATTCTTATGCAAAACAAAAAGTCAGCTAATGGTTGCCTTCTCTTAATAATCTATGGCATTATTTTCATGTAACTTTTGCACTGATATCTTGATTGTGTATTCAATCTATTTAAATTAGCTAAATCTGGGTCTAACAAACTAGTTTGACCCCAATGCCAGGATGATGGTTTTACAAACTATCACCCTAGAGAAATGTGAACCATTGTTTCAGATGGTGCATATTGCTCTTTCAGTGCATAAAGCTATAAACATGCTTCCTTTGCATTCAACAGAATGGAATGAACAGCATCTGGAAGCAGTTTACTGAGGTGTAAAACAGTTCTTGCTTGGTAGGCAATATATATGTAACTGCAGTATACCTTCTTGTTCTCATGCCCTGTTATTTAGTTAGTCTAATGCTTGCTTCAACAATTTTGACCATGCAAAAAAAAAAAAAGTTCTGGTGTTTGTGTTTTTCTGAAATTGGTCTTTTAACAGTCAGTTCATATGTTCAGTCAGACCTGTAGTTTGAGGATTACAAGGAGTATGTAATACTGCTCCATTTGTTTTTGTTCATTTTTGTACTTTGACCCGATGAAATGTGATCCTTGGTCACTCTATTTTGCTAAGAATAATTTAACAATTTTCATTGAACCAGTTGTATATGATTAGCACCTATACTCTATTCAGGGTCATGATTTTGTTTGCCAACTTCATTGGCAAAACCTGGCCTGGAATTCATTGCCAAACTATATAACCCTACAATCCTCCAAAAGTCTCTTCAAAAAAACCCTCAAACAGTATCTCAAAGTGAATTGGCTATGCCCATGTACCAACCCTGATTAAGTTATAAACTAAAAGCATATTCTGCAATTATCATAACTTGTAACTACATCACCAAGCTCTGCTTCCAATCTGATGTCTTTTACTTTTAATTGTCTGTCCATGAGAATTGTGAGTCCCTACTAGGGAACACAATTAACCCATTATATATAATCACTTTGTTTTTATAATTGTTTGCTAACTTCTGTGTAATCTATGCAAGTTTGTCTATGTGGAGCTTTTCTCCCCGAGCCTCCGCTGAAATTGGACATGTATCCAGTCGGACTATCCCGGTAAACAAATGTAAAATAAAATAAATAAATGATTTGCCATCACTTTTAATGTTAAATATACACAGTTACCTACCACGGCTAATTTGTACATAGGTACAGTATTCTCAAAGGTGGCACAGTGGTACAGCAGATAGTGTTGTCGCCTCACAGCAAGAGGTTCACCGGTTTAATTCTCAGTTGGGGTACCTTCTGTGTGGAGTCTGCATGTCCCCTCTGTGTTTACATGAGTTTCCTCCCACATTCCAAAGGCATACAGTAGGTGGACTGGACACTCTAAATTGGCCATAGGTTTGAGTGTGCATGCAAATGACTGCCTTGGAAGAATTACAGTGGCAGGGCTAGCCACCCAGTGGTGTAAACCTTGGCTCTAGATGATTGTCACTGTTGAAGTGACACCCTGACCACATGTGCAAAAATGGGTTGTGGGTGGAGGGATGGATGGATACAGTATTCTCAGCAATAAGTCAAAATGTGTCCACCATGGGCAGGTAATATTGTTCATTCTGATTTAATGATAACAGATGAAATTAACTTGTTAAATTGGTCCCTGTTTATTTCCTCATTGTAATGACCCACGTGCCTGGGCTGTTGCAGGAGCGGTCTTTTTTTTCTTGGCATATATTGCATTGTTTGACAATGCCCATTACTAAATTACCTCAGTGTCATTTCATGCCCCTTTGGCCAATGCATAATGGCTTCTTGGCCTACATGTTCAAGGAGATCATATGCCCATCTTGCCACAGAATGTTCATATTGTCATGCAATCAACTTACGGATTCTATTTCCTATCTGTCGTTTGTCCCAAATTTGCCAATATTCCCCAGATTCTCCCATAGAGACATTTTGTGTAGTTTTCATTAATTTTGATGCCAGTATGGTAACCATGACTTCAACATTTTAATTTCCAGCTACCTGTGGACATAAATGCATGGTGATAGTTATTACCAGCACAACAGCTCAAACTTCTGCTTATTAGAACCACATTGTCAGTCATAAGGAATAGTTCAAGTCTTTGTGGAAAATGCAACAGCTGGTAATGTTTTGCCAACAGTCCTGACTTTTGATGATCCATCTGTGAATCTATTTTTTTTTATTGTTCAACAATTACATAGTTGTTTAAAAGATGGTGTTACTTATACTGGTGAATTTGGTGAGCTTAGCTGTTTTAGAAACATATTCATCCACTTTTGTAACTAGTCCAGATAACCAGTAACACTCTGAGTATGATATTTACTCATTCCTGCAGATATCACCTAGATTTTTGTATACAAGCTTGTGTAATCATTGCTCATATCAATGTCTTGTAAAGTAACTACTCCAAGAGAGGACTGCCAACTTTTAGAATCATTCACTGTTGGTCTTATTCTTTCTATACAGAATTGTAGCTAACTGATGTGGTGTCCTGTGCAGATCCCCAAACTGGTGAGAAGGAAGAAAAAAAAAAACAGATTTTCTCCACTGCTGTAACTGTAGAAAGTTCCTTGCGAAAACTGTAATAATCATTTTGCTACAGTTGCCACATTCTCTCTTCACGCACTAAACACTTAAACATGTCAGCCATGTCTGCAAATGCAATGCTGGCATTCATTTATGAAGCCACAGTATCCTTATGGCTTCATACATCAGTAGTGGTACTGCACTGACATACCATCAGCACCCATCAATCATGACTCCTGATAGCTTGCTCCAGGGGCAGCCCATCACTTTGCCCCACTGTTAAGTGCTCTGCTTCTGTATGCAGAAGTACAGCATACACTTCCAGCATGGGTGTTACTTCAGTTTGCTGTATCATATTTCTGATCCAGGAAAAAACAGACGAAAATTGAAAATTCCATTGGTCAATTCAGTTTAGAGACATCATCTTCCTGCTAAGTCCTCATGACATAATACTGTCACTTTGAGAATATGAAGGTCAATTCTGTGCCACTAGGCCCAGTCTGACACTACATTAGAGAACCATTTTCACATTCTCAGATACAGTTTCTTATTTACCAAATACAAAATAGATTTTCCTAGTCACATTATAAATGGGTTTCAGAATCAGTCATAAATGTAGTACAAAATGATGTCCTTGTATATCACTGCTGCAGTATTCTTTACTATAGGGATCTCCTGGCCAGGGCAGCCTGACTTTTGGCTGGTACACTAAAGCCCTATGATCTTTTATGCACGGTACTTCACACACATGCTCCCCATACAAGATGTAGGGCATAAAAGTAATGTACATACCTAGTTACGCTTACCTTCTTTGCAGCCAGTCCAAACGATTTTACTGCTCATTAGTCTGAATGCCTTGTAGCTGTGCTGAATACCTAGCCATCAGATACGTACCCCATTGGGGTTGTTTTTTTTTATTTTTTTTGTCTTTGGTCTTGTATTTTATTTTGCTTACCTAGAGTTCATGTCATCCAATAAGGGAAAACGCCTGTGTGGCAAGAGATTTCCCCATAAGGATCATCATGATCAGTGTCTGTTTTCTTTGGGTGCTTCCCACAACATGATCAGTGTCTGTTTTCTTTGGGTGCTTCCCACAACCATACCTTTTGTACTATCTGTAAGTTGTGTCATCTTGGCTGGGTTCTTTAGCTCTCCAGCCTCCACCAGATATCCCTCTAGAAGTGGGTAATAGCTCTGCAGGCCATTTGGCATCTACAGTGGATTTCTCTACTGCAACCCTATCAGAGGCTGGCATGGATCTGTTTTTTTGCACATCCTCTGAGGCTTTGCAGTTGTCTGCATCTGGAAATCAAGAAGGAACCGTGGTTCATTATCTTGGAGGGTCTTTGTGGGATTCAGCTGCTATTGGTCAAGGAGGAGGTTCCAGGTACTCTTACTGAATCTTGCCAAGGGTTGGAACCTCCAACATTTGTTAGGGCTGGCTTCTTTTCCAAGAAAAGACAAAAGACTAAGCATGTTTCAGTCCATCCTATGGATCCTCAAATGGAATGGTAAGAGTTTACTCAGGGATTATTTTCTGCCTTGATGGCCCTGAAGCCTCCTCAGCGGGTTTCAATGCCTGCTCCTCCTTGAACCTCTACCCCTTCTAAACAGCCTAGGGAACCAGATTGCTTGCATGAAGATTCTGAATCTGATGAGGGGTCCTTGTCCTATTATTCACAAATGCATTTGCTTTGAGCTTATGATTCTGATGAGGAGAAGTCTATTAGCCTGGAGTCGCCTTTTGAGGAATTGCCCTTTTGGGGACACAATTGTTAGGATGATGGAATACTTTAAGTGTGGTTCTTCTCAAGTCTCTGATATTCAGAGGAGATATGAGCTGCTTCAGGTGGATATTCGTAAACCATCTGCAGTTTCCTGTGTTGGTTGCCTTGTTAGAGACTTTTGTTGCTATTTCCAAGTCTTGTGATTCTCATCCTTCAGCTACTAAGAAACCTGATAGGTTCTATAAGGTCCCTGAGGATTGTCAATTTTTATGTGTGTCCTTCTGCTGATCCTGCTGTGGTGTCAGTCTCTTCTGACAAACCTTCCACCCTCTTCCAAACATTTGCCTTCTGATAAGGATAGTAGGGCAATGGAGAGGATCGGTATGAAGGTTACACTGCTTTAACTTTGGCCTTTAGGGCTATTAATTACCAGACCCACATGACCAGGTATGCTCTGGCCTTGATTTTTCAGGCTTGTCAGGTTATTTCTGACCTCCCTGATTCTTCTATTTCAGGTTCTACTTATCAAGTGTAGCTATGATGCTGCTGATGCCTCTTCCAGGGCTGTGGCTTTTGGGTCTGTCATCACAGCAGTAACACTACTACAAGGTGTTATTCTTGGCTTTGTCTCCAGTCTTTACCTGAGGACATTAAGGCCATGTTGTTGGATAATCCTTTGGATAATACACACCTTCTTGAGATTGCTGCTGTGGACCTGTTTAAGTCTCTTCAAAAGAAAGGCAAAGCCTTCCAGGACCTTAAACATATTTTGTCTCTCCTATCCCTAAGTTCCAGAGGAATTATCCTTCTAGATACTTTTGCTGCAGGCAATCCTGTCAGGACTCCAATGGCAGGAAGGATGGTAGGCAAGCCTCCTCTGCTAAGGCTTCTCAGACATCTGTTACCCCAAAGCCTCCTTTATCTAATAAGCCTGCTTTTCTTTGACAATTTGCCCCCCACCAGATTCTTTTGTTCCTTCAGCTTTCCCTTTGTCTTCCAAACTGGCTTTTCATCACTTCAAATGCTTGCGTTCTTTTTATCTTCCATCAGGGTTACTTCCTGGTATGAAATTATCTCTCTCCTTTTTCAGGGATTTCTCAACCTCCTCTTGATCTACTTCCTCATTTTCCTGAGGTCCTAGGGTCTCTGGTGAACCAAGGAACCATTCAACCTGTGGGAAAGAGTTTTTATTCCAGGATGTTCCTGGTTTCTCGAAAGAAAGGCACTTGGAGACCTATTCTGGATCTCTCATTGCTCAACACTTTTTTCAAGGTCCCCTCTTTTTGGATGCTTACACTTCAAACCCAGTTTCCTCTATTACCCCCCCCCCCAGGCTTTTCTGGTGACCTTGGATCTGAAGGATGCTTACCTTCCTGTCCCTATTCAACCTCTTTCCAGGAAATTTTTACATCTCTGTTTCTATCTTTCACTTTCAGTTCTCTGCTTTGCCCTTTGGCCTCTCTTCTGCCCCAAGGGTATTCACAAAATACCTAAATCCTGTGATTGCTTTCTGCAGACTCCAAGGCATTCAGATTTTTTTCTTATCTAGATAATCTGTTGCTTCAGGCACCTTTTCCCAGCTAACTGTTACAGGATCTGGAGTTCGCCATAACTCTTCTTAAAAAGTCTGAGGTTCACTATCATCTTCCAAAAGTCCGTCCTGACTCCCTCTCAGGATCACATGTATCTGGGATGCAGGATTCAGACAGTGCCAATATTGGCCTCTCTTCCATCTTAAAATGTTTTGCACTGACAGCCTTCTTTCAGTGTCTTCTTCCTCTGACTGCCATTCCAGCCAGAGTTTTTCTTTTACGCCCTGGGATTCATGGCCTCTTTTATTTCAATGCTCCCTCTTGCCAGACTGAATACATGGAAGCTTCAACGGTACTTCAAGTCAATTTGGCTGCAGCTTTGCCACCCTCTGGATTTCAGTGTAGCTCTCCTTCCTTGCCTAAAGAAGGAATTTGAGTGGTAGATTCCCCTTATACATGATTTGGTGTGCTTCATGTGGTCACCTGAAAGTTCAGGGTCCCTGGCTTCCCAATCAGAAGTCGGACCATATTGAGATCAGAGAGATAAGAGCTCTGATTCTGGCTCTTAAGGTTTTTCACCCCATGATCTCGCCAGGCCTCTTGAACGTGCACACAGGCAACATTACAGTGATGTGGTATGTCAACAAGCAGGAAGGCAAAAAGTATTGCCTCCACTGCAGGATGGCTCTTCAGGCTTGGGAGGTGGCTCTCAGTTATCAGTTAACACTTCAGACAGTATACATTCCTTCAAGAACAATCTAGTGGTGGACTCTCTCAGCAGTTCTAAAACTCAGGCTCACAAATGGATGCTTCATAGAGACATGTTTCTGGGCATTGTCCATCAGTGGGGTATTCATCAGGTAGATCTTTTTGCCTCCCCTCTGAACAGGCAGCTCCATCTCTTCTGTTCCAGACCACTATGCCATCTGACATGGAAGATGGATGCCCTTTCTTTTCCTTGGAAGGGGATGTTTCTTTATGTTTTCCCTCCTCTTCCTCTACTTACAAGACTCCAGCGGAACATTCAGATGGACTCCCCAGAAATCTTGTTAGTGACTCCCTTTTGGCCAAGACAGCACTGGTTCCCCCTCTTAATGCATCTGGCCAAGGTGTAATCACCACAAGTTACCTCACTGGTTGGACCTCCTCACACAAGACAAGGGGTCTCTCATCCATCCTCACTTGTCCATTCTTCAACTGACACTGTGGGTGATAGGGTTTTATCCCTTTCAGGAGTCTCATTTCTGAGGAAGTGCTCAGAGTTTTACAGGAGGCAATGAAACCCTCAACCAGAAAATCTTATATGTCATAATAGAAAAGATTTTCTGTCTGGTGCCATGCTCGTAACCAGGACTCTTTTTCAGTGGAATTCCCTTTTGTCCTCTTATTTGTCTGAATTGCTCCACTCTAGCTTTGCCTATTCTTCTGTGAAGGTCCATTTGTCAGCCATTTCTGCTTGTCTGACACTTGAATCCTCCCTTGACTTCTTGTTTTGAGGTCAAACAATTTCTTAAAGGTGTCCTGCATCTTAAGCCTTTAAGGAAATCTATTCCTTCTCCTTGGGACTTTAATTTTGTTTTGGAAAAATTGAATCAAGCTTACAGATTCTTATTCTTTGCAACATTGTACCTGGAAGAGTCTTTTGTTGCTGGCTCTTACTTCTGCTTAGAGGGTTTCTAAGCTCCAGGCCCTTATGACCATTCCTCCTTTTTTTGATTTTTCATAGGGACATGGTGTCCTTTATACTAATCCTTTTATGCCCAAGGTAGTAAATGAGTTGTCCTTGAATCAGTCAGTACAACTCCCTTCCTTTTTCCCTCCTCCTAAGTCTGCTAGTGAGATGGTCTTGCATACCTTGGATTTGCACAAACAGCTCAGGTACTATTTGGATTAAACTAAAGCCATTCTTAAGTCAGACCAGCTTTATATTTCTTTTCATCCCAGGACATTGGGTTTGGATGTTTCTAAGCATGCCATCTCCTCCAGGATATCTAAGGCCATTTCATTTTGTTAATCTTTTCATTGCAAATCTTTGTCTACTTCTGTTAGAGCTAATTCCACTAGGTTGGTAGCCTCTTCTTGTGCAGTCTTCAAAGGGCTGGACATCAATTCCATCTCAAAGCAGCTACTCAGTTTTCAGTGCGTACCTTTACTAAGCAATATAAGTTGGATATTGTTTCTAGGACCAGAGCAGATTTTGCTAGAACCATTTTGTATGGGTTTGGGACTTCCACCTCCCATTCTGTTTCTTGAGTTTTTTTACTCTCCCTATAGTAAAGAATACTGCAACAGTGATATAGAAGGACTTAGTACAGTTTTGTAAAATCTTACTATATTAGCAGATGTCCTCTTCACTGTTGCAGTATTCCCTCCCTCCCCCCAAACCCCTCGTTTGTTCTGTTTTTTGTTTAGGATTAGCTTCTGGCTGAGGATCTATACCTTTTTCTACTGCATTTTCTCCATCTGGGTGTGCTTGGACTCCTTTGTCCTATGTAGACTGTTCTCTACTGGGGCAGTTCAGTTCTGGGTAACTGCATCTGTATACCACTTTTATGCCCCATGTCTTGGATGGGGAATATGTGTGATGTACGCCTCATACACTTTCACAAGGCTTTGGTATACTGTCCAAACCTCGGGCTGCCCTGTGTGGGGAGATCCCTATAGTAAAGAATACTGCAAGACTGAAGAGGACATCTACAGTTAGGGGAAGATTTTACACAACTGTACTATCTCAAATGCCACTGCCTCAAGTAAGCTTTGTACATTATTTTTTTATTTTAAGAACATGCATTTTCTGGACACTTTTCATATGACACCATTTCATACTGTTCCCAAAAATTTTACTGCAGTCACTTTTTGCATTTTATTTTTACGGATGTCCCAACCTTACTTTGAAGATGCTGAATAACTTCAGAGATGGATTTTTCCATATCTACTTGCTCTGCAGTAATCAAGAGGTCATTAGTGCAATGGAAAATAGATAGATTTTTGAAAAATATCCAGAAAATAGACATATGACTTGAAAAAAAGCCATGTTGATATGGTGCTCAGAAAAAAATGTACTCATTGGAGTACAAAAAGTATGCCTGGCTACACCCTTGTATGTTGATATAGTGTTGCATTCCATATCTGAAAGTTTCAACTGTGATTTTCAGTACCTACCATATATTACACCCACCGCTAAAATGTAATCAGATTACAGGGACTACTACTGCAGTTACTGCTACTGGTATTCCATCTCCAAAACTTACTTTCATTTTAGTATTAACACCCTGTGATTCTGTCCCATCATAACCTCAGTTTTTACAAGATGTCCTCACAATTTTTGGGGATTAATAATGTCATTAAATGAGGTGGTCCATTTCTCAAAAAAAAAGGCCAGAGGCACATAAGGTCACCTGTTCCCATGTGTAAATGTTGTCACTGTTCCTGTAGTTATAGGAAACCTACCTCTCTATGAATAACCTTTTTCTTTGGGAGTTTTGTTGTGTCTGCTTTATCACTTCCCCAGTATGTCATTGTTAAAATTTTCTTTTTTGCAACCTGATCTACTTTTTATGAGTGGTTATGTTATGATATAACTTGATCCTACCTTCTTGGTGTACCTTACCATAATATTAACCCCCCTCTACTATACCTCTTTGTTTCCTGTTTGGAAGATTCTTTTCTCTATTTTTTTCCCCATTTTTATGCACCTCTTCTGTATTTATTGTCATTTTTTTCCTGTATGTCCTTCTCACTCCCTTAAAATCAAAATATATATTTTTATATTTAATCTCCCCCCACCAATTAGCAATTGCTTGCCATTTTTTTCCATAAGATCCCCTAGTTGTATAATGGTTTGTACTACACCATAAACTCGCTGCATTACTAATCCTCCCTCAGAACAAATGAAACATCCCTTCCACTAGTATGGTGGATGTTTGCTCAGTTTTGCAATGAACTTGTCATCCGTTGTAACTCAGGGCCTGTCTGTATTCAAATATATATAGATATAGATAGGTAATTTATTTCAGAGTATGGGAAGTCTCTGGGACAGGAATCTATCCCTCCAGCATGTTCTGTTTATTGTGTGTGACAAGATTTAGGTCCCTAGAGTGTGTAGCTTGGAGGGATTGGGATTTCTTTAAGTGGAGCATGTCCAACAGCTCTGGGTTTGACATAGCTTTGTATATTAGGCAGAGATCGCCTCTGAGTAGGCCATATGCAACAGAATAAAGCCGGGGTTTTTTGAGACGGTCTGCGTAGGGCATCTGTTTGAGGCCGGTAATTCTCTTTGTGAGGTATTTCTGCGGCCTTTCTGGTTGCTGTAGATGTCTTGTGAGGTACATACCAAAAGGGCGTTGTACTCTATAATGGGTGTAATGAGTGACGAGTAGAGGGGAACAATGACCTCTTTTTTTCCTGGATAAGAAACCTTTTGTGATGAGGTGTGCCACATAAATGGATTTCCTGACTACTGTGGCAATGTTAGCAATGTGTAAAGGTGCATAAAAATCTATTTAGTACTTTTGATCACCAGCGTTACTCAGGAGAAAAGCCATTTGGATTCTTTTTGTATTCTGCACAACTGGTAAACCTATTCTGGGGTTTCCCAGTACTGTTCTCTGACATTATCTGCTAATTCACACAGTCTTTGCCAGCTGTTTTATACTGGTTATATCATTCATATAACTCCTTGTGCATTCCAGACTTCCCCACCCCCAAGGTTTAGTACAATTACTTTCCCAATTTTGTGCAGTTTTATGTCATCTAACATGGCCAACTGAGGTCACTTTCCTCTTCTGTTACTAATATTTTCCTCTTGTTTTGTTTTTGTTTCCTTTATACAATAATTTGAACTTGCACTGAACCTAAAATGTCACATTTCTAACAACTCCTCCAGTATTTAAAGTCTTTCCATTCTTTCCACCCAACTGTTGTATATAAACCCTGTTGTAAATATTTGTAGTATTTGTAGCAAGATTTTTTTTCAGGATGTCTACAATATCTATATATGTAAACCACATTTAAAATTACTTGTACCGCATTCTGTATCCTACTTGTGTCCTTTTCTTTCTTCTAAATAAATTCCATTTTAATCACTTTCTATGTTACATGCCAGTAGCCATGTTTGGCTTTTGTGCCACCTAGAGTTTGTGAAGATTATCTCTGAACTGTGCTGTATAGATTGCTTTGAAACAGCGTAGTCCTAAAGCAGCAAATTTTTTGACTTCTGCAACTAGGTCATCCAATCTTGAAATGAGGCTGTTAGCCTAGTGGGACTAACCCGGTCAACAATAGATAAATAAATAAAAAATAAATTCAAACCAACATGGTCTTTCTATGAAAGGTTTTATTATATGTTTTCAGCACAGCTATATTTTCAGTCACCTTTGAGCAAAAGTATCAAACAAATGTCTTAAACTAAGTACAGAAAGTTAGTATGTGCTGCATTTCAGCATGCCAGAAAAAGCAAAAACGTTTTATTGAGATCAAAGTCAAACTCAGAATCAGTGTGGATTTCCCCTAATGTTGCCAGCTTCTTTAAAAACTATACCACAGAAAAGCCATAGCTGTCTGCTTTACAGAATATATCACCCAATATTTGAGTTCAGTGTTCATGATGAAAGTCTATTTAACCGCATCAGGCAATGACACATAGTAGGGAAAGCACTGTTTGTGTCCTATTAGATTGTATTTGACAAATATAGATGCAATGTGGTCCAATGATTAGATGAAAGGGTATATCAGGAAGTGGCTAAGGATATCGAAATGTGGCAGCTTGTTTTTTTTCTCTCAAAACACTCACACAGTCAAGCATGTACACACAAACTAATCATACCTGTATACATGCATATACACAAACAACTATACATATAAACGTCTGCAGAGTTGTCTCTCTCACAATTCAAAGCATTGTCTGTTACTGTATTGTACCCTGGGGTCTATATTATAATCTCAACTGTTTAATGGATCAAATGCATAAACATCGAACTTTATGCATCGAGCCATTAAACAATCGAAATTTAATAAAAAAAAATGTAGAACAAAAAAAAACTAACAGGTGTAGGCAGGGTGGCAAGCCCCCCTGCGCCCCCCACACCCCCCGCTACTTAAATATACCAACACTGAGATCATGCTACAGTGCAGGAAAGGGAAATCTTCCCTTTCCGCACCATACTACATTAAAGTGTGATCTCCTAGTTGGTATATTTAAGTAGTGGGGGGGGCTTGCCCCCCTGCTTAAACCTGTTAGGATAAGCATTTGAAGTTTTAATTTTTTTCGAAGTTACGGAACTTCGATAATATGGTGTCGACCATATTGTATTCGATATTCCGTAACTTCGATATTATAATATAAACCCGTACCCTGAATATGAAGAAATAAATGTTTCCAGCTGTGCAGTTGTATATTTCAGTGCTATGTTAGGCATGAAAGAAAGGTCAAGCAGCACATCACTGAAAGAATTTGCACACTGATTTCCCGGTTCATGAGGGGGTCAGTCAAAATGATGTCTCTAAAACATAAATGTGTATACTAAAACTGTCATTATACATGTAGAGTATACACTCTTATGTTGCTTGGCAAAGGGAGATCACCTACAAAGTACAAAAAAAGATGGCAGACTCAGTTTTGATGTTAAAGAAAAAAAAACTTTCTGTAAGTATCTGCAGTTTCACTGGTTGCTTCATCTTCAGGTGTTAACCTCAAATAAGGAAGTTGAGATATGCAGGTAAACCAAACAGAATTTATCACTTCTTAAGCTGTTACTGTATATGTTAACTTTATATCTGAATGCATGAGTTCTGACTAAATCTTCCTAAGATTTTTTAATAACTTCTGCCTTTTTTTTTTTTGTTTTAAAGTGCTTCCACAAAAGAATATCATAGCTTATACGTTCAGTATATTGAATGTTTTATATATGTGCAGGTTTTTAATAAAATTCAATAAAATGGTTTTCAGGATCAACAGCTAAACAACTACAAAGATAGACTGGATTAAGAAAGCACCAAACTTTGATACTTTTTTTTATTAAGTTTTTTAAAATCTGTAATGTTGTCCACATATTTGGTCTGGTAAAAATTTTACACCCGATGCCCTTCCTGACGTTACCCTCCTCATTTATCCAGGTTTGGGACTGGCACAAAGAAATACACTAGCACTGAGAGGATGCATGAGAAATGTATTGGTACCGATTTTTTTAAGAATAAGGGTGATTTGCAGAGCTGTAGTAACAACAGAGGGATAAAACTGATCAGCCACAGCATGAAGTTATGGGAAAGAGTAGTGGAAGGTAGGTTAAGGGAGGTGATGATTAGTGGCCAGCAGTACAGTTTCATGCCAGGAAAGAGCACTATAGATGCAATGTTTGCTCTGAGAGTGTTGATGGAGAAGTATAGAGAAGATCAGTAGGAGCTGCATTGTGTCTTTGTGGACATAGAGAAAGCATACAACAGAGTGCCTAGAGAGGAGTTGTGGTACTCTATGAGGAAGTCGGGAATTGCTGAGAAGTATGTAAGAATGGTACAGGATATGTACAAGGGTAGTGTGACAGGGGTGAAGTCTACGGTAGGAGTGATGGATGTGTTCAAGGTAGAGGTGGGATTACATCAAGGATCAGCCCTGAGCCCATTTTTATTTGCAATGGTGATGGACAGGTTGGCAAATGAGATCAGACAAAAGTCTCACTGGACTATGATGTTTGTGGATGACATTGTGATTTGTAGTGAGAGTAGGGAACAGGTTGAAGAGACCCTGGAGAGGAGAGGAATGAAGGTCATCAGGACTAAGACAGAATATGTGTATGTGAATAACAGGGAGGACAGAGGAATGGTGAGGACACAGGGAGTAGAGTTAGGGAAGGTGGATGGGGTTAAATACTTGGGATCAACAGTTCAGAGTAACGGTGAGTGTGGAAGTGAGGTGAAGAAGAGAGTGCAAGCAGGGTGGAGAAGAGTGTCAGGAGTGATTTGTGACAGACTGGTACCAGTAAGAGTGAAAGGGAAGGTCTACAAGATGGTACTGAGACCAACTATAATATATGGATTGAAGACGGTGACATTGACGAAAAGAAGGGCGTCAGAGCAGAGGTGGCAGAGGTAAAGATGTTAAGATTTGCATTGGGTGTGACGAGAATGGACATGATTAGAAATGAGTATATTAGAGGGTCAGCTCAGGTTGGACAGTTGGGAGACAAAGCCAGAGAGGCAAGATTGTGTTGGTTTTGACGTGCTGAGGAGGGATTCTGGGTATATTGGGAGAAGGATGCTAAGGATGGCGCTGCCAGGTAAGAGGAAAAGAGGAAGGCCTAAGATAAGGTTTATGGATGTGGAGAGAGAGGGCATGCAGGTGGTCGGTGTGACAGAGCAAGATGCAGAGGACAGGAAGAAATAGAAACAGATGATTCACTGTGACAACCAAATCAACTGTGATACCAAATCCATCGTATATGTCGCTCTTTGTGTTTGTTGTCCGGCATTTTATGTCGGAAAAACTGATAGGAAATTCAAGGAGCGCATATACCAACACAACTATGCTATTAGGAATAACAAAAGTGAGAATGCCCTGGCCAAACATGTAGAATCCAATCCAGGGCACAATTTTGTATTCATGGGCATTGATTGTATGTACAGATCCCTTAGGGGTGGTCCAACTTCTCTTTTATTAGAGATTTTAGAACTGGAATGGCAACTTAAGCTTGATGCTTTCAACATTCCAGGACTAACGAGTTGTAATATAGCCCCAGTTCTTAAATATAGATCTTTCTTACGCTAGTAATTGAAGTGTACTGTTAATGTATTTCAATTCCTGGTGTTCCTTTATTAATTATTTTAATAATTTATAACTTATTTTTATATATGAAGTTGTTCTCTTTCTAGAATTCTATTTTAGGATAGATGTTTATTCTGCTAGTAATATATACACACATATACTTTGTAAATTAAGTGTATTTGCTATTACATTTAAAAGTCTAGGTATTATATTTTTGACCAAGTGTGTGCTGTTTCAATCACATTTAAATGTAAGGAAGTGATGTAATTTCCTTGTTACAGCTGATTTTAATGAGGTTGTCAATACTATATAATGAAATTGGCGCCCTTTTACTGTGTTTTTTAGCCTCTGAAGAAGCTACTTTTGTGCCGTAGCGAAAACGCTGTTTATTTCATTTTTACAATAAAATTGCGTTCAGGCTTTCGAGACTTGTGTGACTGCCAGCACTACCATTTGTTCTTTTCCGAAGTTTGCTTGTGCTTCACTGTTGTTTGTTTGACATGACCTCGCAGTGCATGGACAGTCCACCAAGTCCGAACATTTTCGGGACTAGTCCTCCCGAGAACACAGACATCTCTTCCTTACTTACGGTGATCTCGCAAAGGTTAGATGCGATGAATTTGAGATTGAACAACGTCGAAAAAGGTGGTACTTTGGCTGTTCCTGCCCTTCCGGAGCGTGGAGGATCAGTCCGCGTGAACGAACGGCTTGGTGAAGCCTCTTCTGTTTCCTTACCGGCAGCTCAAGTTCAACGGGCTCCAACGGCTTTGAGTAATAGCTTACTACAACCACTGAATGAATCCCATAATGGGACCGGACTGAGCTCTATACCACCGGGACAAATACAAAGATCACTACCGGCTTCTAGCAATGACCCAGTTGGGTTTTTTTCAAAAGGCTCTGTTTCTAACAACTATTCCGAACAAGGAAGGGCACTTATTGGCGTGACATCTGCGGCGGACTGGCTTAAAGATACAGGTGACTTTTTTTCTTTCTTGAAACCGCTTGATGATGGACCGCCGGTGCAAGCACCAGGGTCTTTAACTACAGATAACTTGGACATTACTGATAAGCTCAAAACCTTGGACATTAAAACGCTTAAAATTCGAAAGTTGCAGCTTGAAGTTGCTTACTTCAAGCAATGTACTCTTGAGAACTTGATTCCGAAAGGCCTAAGAAATAATTTTTCTCCTTTGGCTTTGATTACGGACAATACATTTTTGTCAGACTTGAGAGACTTGTTCCAGAAACAAGGTCTTGAACTGTTGGATTTGATTGTCAAACATTATTCCACACACATTGATAAATTAACTGTGGAAATTAATCAAATAGATCAAGACATTAGGATGCATGCAAACTTTGCTAAGTTCAAGTTTGACCATGAACATATTTTTGCTAGTATTGATGCCTATATGGGCAAGATAAAAAATCAAAAGACTAGGAAATTGTTTAGGGACAGGCAGGCTTATGCATTGAATACAGCTTACCCTAAACTGAACTATCCTCAGGCCCATAAAGTAGTAGAGGCATCTAATCAAAATGAAGTGAATGATATAAGCATTGAACACTTAAATGAAGGGCCTGGTACAACATCGAATGATGGGTGGAATGTAGTTAGAAGGAGCAACAGAAATAGGAATAAAGCAGGCGGGCCTGAAGCCCAGCCTGCAAATGCACTTAACACTAATTCTGTTAACAACGTTAACAATGGTAACCAGCATTTTTTAGGGAATGCCTCCAATCAGGACCACAGGAAAAAGAACAAGAAATGGAAGAACTGATTGCGGATATTCCTTCCCCAGTCATTCCTAACTTCCCACATATTTTGAAGAACACTAAAGGAGATTTTACTATTTACAATTTCTCTACATTAGTTTTGGAACCTGAATTGGTTGAACTACTTGCACTTGGCAACAATTTTGTTCCCTCCAAACGCTTTGATGTTGTTAAAGTCTTAATTGATCTTAAGTGTTATGTACGGAAGTTAAATTTGAAACTATTGTTTAACAACATTGGAATAGAGGGTACTACTGGTTTAAAAATGCCAAGCACCTTCAACCCCCCCTTACACGTGGGTTTACGCATTTTTGAAAATGCTTGTGAACTGGATATTAGACACCTCGAAAAATCTAAAGGGGTCATGAAAAATAAATTCAATATATCCAGAGAACAACTACAGGCTCTTAACCAACTTAAAGAGTTTACTGTAAGAGTCATGAAACCCGATAAGGGAGGGGGGCTGGTGGTATTTGAGAATAGTTTGTACAATGAAAAAATGACATCAGTTTTGAATACACCCGCTTACAACAGTTCCTCCCTCAATGAACTGAATACCAACATCAGCAGGATCAAGGGCTATTATAGAGATTTATTCATAGAGGGGAGAATAGACCTTGACACTTATGATTATATTAACATTTCTCAACCTAGGACGCCTGTGATGTTTGGTATACCCAAGATACACAAGAATCTTGTGGATCCCCCTATGAGGGCGTTAGTTGATGGGCGGTCCTCCATTTCTTATCCTTCAGCCAAGTACATTGACTTTTTGTTGTCTAAGTACTTGGAATTAATTCCAAGTATATGTAAAGATTCTTGGAGCTTTCTTGCCAATATCAATAACATTGGTTTTGATAGCTCCTTCAACTTTCTCACAGTTGACGTCGTCGACTTACACACTTCCATACCACATTTGGAGGCCATAGAGTGGTTGGATTTGTTGTTGACGGAATTTAAAGCTCCAAGAGAAGAGATCAATAACATTACAGAACTGTTAGATATAGTCCTGTCCTCCAATTTTTTCATTTTTGGAAGGGATTACTATATCCAGAAGCAGGGCATAGCGATGGGTTCCCCTTGTGGGGCCATCGTAGCCAATATGTTCATGGCATATTGGGAGAAAATGTTTGTCCTTAAACACCCAACCTGGAAAGATAAAATTGGTTACTATACCAGGTTTCTGGACGACATTTTCATCCTTTTTAAGGGTAACGAAGAGGAGGCACAATTACTTGTTGATTACTTTAACGAAACAACTCCATTTCTTAAATTCACTTCTAAATTCGATGCCAACGAGATTGACTATCTGGATGTCAAACTCAAAAAGGATTTAAATACCTCTAGGTTTACATCTTCCATTTTTCGTAAGGAGACTTACATCAACTCTTTCTTACACTACACAAGCGCCCACCCCTTTAAACTGAAAAAAGCAATTATTAAAGGACAGTTAGTTAGGGCAGTTAGAATGTGTAGTGAACTTAAAGATTTTGAAAATGAATGTGATGTATTAACTGAGTTTTTCTCAAACAGGGGTTATCCTCTGGCTATCATAGAAGAATCAATTGTAGAAGTTACGAATAAAAGAGCCAGTGGCATTTTCAGACCACTAATTGATAGCGAGATAACCTTACCGTTCACTAACAATAACATCTTTAGTGAACAGATGGGTACAGTTTCTTGTACCAAAGCTAGGTCTGATAAATTTAAATGTGAGTTTAATTTATCCTTTTCAACGACTTTTAATTTGAACTCTAAAGAAATTTCGGAGATCATAGACAAGAACTGGTATTTTATTACCAATAATTCCTTCTTGGTGGAGAAACTCGGTGTCAAACCGAGGTTCATACACAGAAGGGGTAACAACATTAAGGAATTGCTGCAGCGGAACCATTCAAGCCAAATACTTCAGAGAACAAAAGGATGTTTTAGTTGTGGTACATGCAATTGGTGTCATGCTGTACGTACAGGGAACTCCTTTAGGATAGGTCACAAAAAATATGATATCAACTGTAAAATCAACTGTGATACCAAATCCATCGTATATGTCGCTCTTTGTGTTTGTTGTCCGGCATTTTATGTCGGAAAAACTGATAGGAAATTCAAGGAGCGCATATACCAACACAACTATGCTATTAGGAATAACAAAAGTGAGAATGCCCTGGCCAAACATGTAGAATCCAATCCAGGGCACAATTTTGTATTCATGGGCATTGATTGTATGTACAGATCCCTTAGGGGTGGTCCAACTTCTCTTTTATTAGAGATTTTAGAACTGGAATGGCAACTTAAGCTTGATGCTTTCAACATTCCAGGACTAAACGAGAGTGGTAATATAGCCCCAGTTCTTAAATATAGATCTTTCTTACGCTAGTAATTGAAGTGTACTGTTAATGTATTTCAATTCCTGGTGTTCCTTTATTAATTATTTTAATAATTTATAACTTATTTTTTATATATGAAGTTGTTCTCTTTCTAGAATTCTATTTTAGGATAGCTGTTTATTCTGCTAGTAATATATACACACATATACTTTGTAAATTAAGTGTATTTGCTATTACATTTAAAAGTCTAGGTATTATATTTTTGACCAAGTGTGTGCTGTTTCAATCACATTTAAATGTAAGGAAGTGATGTAATTTCCTTGTTACAGCTGATTTTAATGAGGTTGTCAATACTATATAATGAAATTGGCGCCCTTTTACTGTGTTTTTTAGCCTCTGAAGAAGCTACTTTTGTGCCGTAGCGAAAACGCTGTTTATTTCATTTTTACAATAAAATTGCGTTCAGGCTTTTGAGACTTGTGTGACTGCCAGCACTTCCATTTGTTATTTTCCGAAGTTTGCTTGAGTTCTACTGTTGTTTGTTTGACACAACCCCTAATAGGAGCAGCCAAAAGAAAAAGAAGATGATTACATTTTTTTAAAATAATTTAACAACTATGATTGAGAACTTTGGTACTTCTCATGACTACACTAGGACTCTTCAACAGAAGGCCACTGACTTATGGCCACACACTTTTTGGAGTCGCAATTTTATATCCAATGTGACCTTTAACATCTTCTTAGCCCTTCTGAATTTTGACTTATTTTTATAGGAGTTTTACTCGGCCTAAATCTGACATACCCTTATTTTTCAAATGTTTTTAAATTAACATGCAAAAAAGGCAACACAGTACCTTTGCAAATCATATATAAGCAGAAATCCATTTTTTGTCAGATTAAAGGAGTGCATGTTTAAATTTCAGCACTTCTCCATACAGTATATTATTTCTTCATAGGAGGGTCATGGGCAAGTACTATTCTATCTGCCTTATGGGCCAGTTTAAGCCTAGCCAATTTCCTTCAAATGTGAAAATCAAATCCTGCACCTTGTGTCTGTGAGGTAAACACCTTAACTATCAGGAGAAGGTCACGGTCAGTTGTCTGTCAGGTGCCAGAATCCACCACATCACTCACGCACTTACGTTTCTCCACAACAAGTACAAGTATGACTCTGTCATTGTCCATGTTGGTGTGAATAACTTAAGACCTACCTCCCTGGACTATATAAAGAGAAACATGATTGAGCTCTCAGAGTATGTGTCCCAGGCAGGTATGACCCTATCCCTAAGCAGCATCCTACCTTCACCAAGAATGATGTCACAATACTAACAAAAAATAATCAACTTCAACAATTGACTTAGTTTCTGATGTCATTCCAAGTTGATCCAGTATCGCCTGGGATGATATGGTTGACAGTCCTAGATGCTTTGCCAGACATGTCATCCACATGTCAACCCTGGGATTCCAGGTTCTGGCCAAGGGTCATGCCTGTCACATTGTGCCTATTTTTAGGCAATGTTCCAAGGACAAAGCATAATGCTAGGAGTCTTAACTGGAAAATCCACTCACTGGAGGCTCTCCTCATACTGGAAGATGCCAGCATTTGTGCAGTCAAGAAACTTGGTTCAAGGCTGCAGAGGGCACCCCTGCCTTACCAGGCTATACCTCATTCCACACATTCTGACCCCAAAATGAGGTCAGGAAGACTAAGGGTGGTGGAGTCTCTATCTTCATTAAAGACAAGCACACCTCTAGACTAGTTTGCCAGCATGATGAACTAGAAATACTCCAGGTGCAACTGACAGTTGTCAAGACACCCATCCAAGTTATAGCCAGCTATAGACCCCCCTCCATGAATCAGAGCACCCACTCCTCCTACCTGGACATACTTGACTCCATCACAGTACAACCAACACCCTGATTCTTGGTGACATCAACTACCACATCACAGACTGGGTGAACGCTTCTTGCACTAATGCAGATACCCAATGATTTTTTGACTTCATCAGTTTTAATGCACTAGACCAGCTTGTCTCATCCCCCCACAAGGGGAGATAACATTCTAGACTTGGTTCTCACCAACATGGGCAACCGCTACACCACTCCCATAGTAAGTTCTTCTTCCCTGAGTAGATTAGACCATCAGTCTTGTCTCATTTGAAGTTTCTATCCCACCCAACCCCCCAGTCATAACCAGGCTAAAAAACAGCTAACAACAACCTTCTAAGGGAGGATATCAGTAGCTTCATACCACCGCCCCCTCAGAGGATGCAGACAACTATGGTGAACTGTATGCCAATGCAGTATACAAGCACCTGTACAACTGCATGGACTCAGCCATACCCAAAAGACCTAAAACCAGCTCCTCAAGGAAACACAAGCCTATCTGGTGAACATCCTCTATCAACAGGCTGTACAACAAAAGGAAGAAACTGTTCAACAAGAAAATCAGATTGCTAATGAAAACCTCCAAAGCCAATTATGAATTGAAACTAGCCTCTGAAACAAAGGGAAACCGTAATGCCTTCTTCAGTTACTTCAGGAATCTCCATGGCAAAGCCCAGGTTTGTTCTGAATTAGTACTTAACAGCACCACTTACACTGATCATGTTGACTTAGCAAACCTGCTAGCAGATAGGTTCAGTGCAAACTTCACCCCCCGTCCCTGCAGAGGCCAATTCAACATCCCCAATATTTGTCCCACACCTCACATCTCTGTAAATCAAGTGTTAAAGGCCCTATCCAAGGCAAAGAACACAGCTTCCATGGGACCAGATAGTATCCCAGGCTGTATTTTGCACCATCTCCAGCAAGAACTAGTTTTGCCATTGAGTACCCTATTCAACCACAGCCTAAGTACAGGTTTTATTCCAGCAGAGTGGAGAACTGCCATTGTCACCCCTTGCACAAAGGTGGTGTCACTACTGACCCTGGAACCTTGACAAGTTTGATCTGTAAAGCCATGGAGCATATTATTATGGATCTCATAAACAAGGACATAGGCAATCTCCAAGCACTTGACCCCCAACCAGTTCAGATTCACCAAGGACAGATCTTGCCTGTTGAACCTAGTTGACTTTTTGAGACTGTCACCAAGGTCCTGGATGAGGGAAAGTCAGTACATACAGCTTACCTTGACTTGGCCAAAGCCTTTGACACAATCCCCCACTCAGACATCATCGTAAAGCTAACACAACTTGGCATAAATCCATATCTCATCAGGTGGGTGGCCAACTAGCTCACCGACAGGACCTACAAGGTCAAATAGGTGCCTCCATCTCCAACAGCAGACCTGTCACTAGTGGCATTCCCCATTGATCTGTCCTGGCACCCCTACTGTTTGGTATCTACTTCTCAGAGGTCCGGGCTAAGACAAAAGGCCTGTAGCTGACCATGTTTGAGGACGATTGTAAGTTGGGTGCTGTCATTGACTCCCTAAATGATGTTAACTTACTACAAGAGGATCTCACAGCAACAAATGACTGGTGTCAAAGTCATGGCCTTAAATTAAACACAAAAAAAAGTATTATCATACCATTCTTTAAAAACATGGCTCCTACTGATTACCACATCAACGGCAACCCTCTAAGCACACAACCTGTGGTGACAGACTTGGGTACACAGGTTGACAAGAATCTCACATTCAACCATCATGTAGTAGCAGTGATCAGAAAAGCCTTTTACTTGGTTCATCTCATAAGTAAAGGGATTGCATCCAGAAAAAAAGGAGGTTATTAACTCTCTGTACTCCTCCTCCCTCATTAGGCCAATAATTGAGTACAACTCCCCATTTGCTATGTACCTCTCCAAACACCTGCACCAGCTGGAAAGGCCACATAAATACCTCACAAAGAGAATCCATGGCTTCCAACACCTGTCCTATGTGGACAGGCTCAAATCACTATCACTCTACTTGGTATTGTACAGATTACTTAGAGGTGATCTGTATCTTGCCTAAAGGCAATCTCAGACCCTGCCTTAATAGAGATCCTCCATATCTGTAAGTCTAACTCCTTGTGCATTACCCACTTGAAAGCCCTAAATCTAATATGCTACATTAACAAAACCTGCTGCAGAGACAGGTTTGTCTCCCAGAGGCTGCCCCATCTCTGGAACAGACCTCCCATACACGTCAAACAGAGTACGTCATTGACCCTCTTCAAGCGCAACCTTGATGAGTAGATGGGAAACCACAAATTTGTCTCAGGGTTCCACCTGTGTCCCTCATTGACAGAGGTGACAGGTGCTGACTGAGGTTACTTTTTTGAGGATAAACTCTTGGCTAGGCTTGAGGAGCCCCAGGGCCATTAGCCTAGTAACTTCCTATGATCATTCCAACCTCCAATCCTTAGTTCTGATCATGAAGCTACAGCCTCCTTTCTCGGGATACTCATTTTAATGATACTACTGCTACAAATAGAAAAAATGTTTAATTATTAACTCAGAGATGTTGTTCCCTATGTTGAGATTGTCATAAACTAAGCCTCAGAATCTCTGTGAAGAGATCCTCTTCTGTTAAAAATGTTGAAAGATTTATGGAATAAAAATGTTTGGAATCCTGATGTACAGAAACCAGCTCACATCAGCTGACTTGTACTACTTTAGTAATTTTTTTTTTTTAAACTTTAGTTTAAAATCAGCCCCTGTAACCTTAACAGTCGATACAATCTCAGCAGAACCTAGTACATCTTCAACTCCTGCAGGTAATATAGCCTTTACTACAGAGAGGTTGTTGGACAAGTATTGTAACAGCAATTACATCTTTAGTGCCTTAGTACTAAGAACTCAACAACTGTCAGTTCACATGCTCTTTTTTCAAACTTCTATCTTTGGGCAAGTGATGGAAAGCATAAGTTATCAAATTCTCAAATTCTAATGTTAAAGCAGAGTTGCTTTTAAAGGCTAAAAAAATGTGTCCTTAGACACTAAGATGCACGGATGATACAGCTGATGCAAATATTCCAGTGGCTATGACTCATACAGTAATACACAGGTAAATCTGACTAGCTTCTGAGAATCTGTCTGAGGTCACTAATGTTTACGTTTTAGTCATTACAGTCAAATGAAATTTCCTTTTTGGTCCTCTTACCTCTGATCTCTCAAAGTCTTGGAAAAAAAAGCAACAGCTGCAGAGGTGTACTTTGTCTTTTCTTTATATTTATGGAAATTATCTATCCCCAAAAAACATCATAAATTTAAATATTTTAAGACACCTCATTCAAATTCAAAGTGAAAAGCAAATATCTGTTACTATCATTTTCATTCATTCCTCAACAGTTGGGTTTGGATCCAATACTTGGACCCAACTCAGCTGCTTCTTCCAGATCGTAGAATACTTGAACTCTCGAGCCCCTCCCTTTACCTATAATGCCTCACCAACCTAACATACCTTGCCATTGCAATCAGACATAGATTGTGAGTTCTCAAGTTTTGGGTATAACTTTTTCAGCTAATTTTCACTTGCCAACAAGTTTAACTTTCTTTAACTTTAGCTAGCTTTCTTTAGCTACCACTTTAGCTTTTAGTAATGACTCTTGCCTCCCTTTAGCCCTTTTTACCTACATTAAGTCCTCTATTCTCGTACTCTGTGCACCGTTAATACCATAGCTGGTAGTTCTTTCCCTTTACCTCTTGTACTTTGATAGTACTTTTACTTATCATTGGTAATTCTTTCCTTCTTTTCTAATTAAAAAAGTAAGTCTATCATTTCCTTTTATTTACTTGGCCTTAATTTTTCAATATGTCAGACAAGCCATCCAGCTTCAAGAAATGTGTGGTGTCTGAGAATAAAATCCCCAATTTGGTCACCCACACAGAATGTGTACATTGTCTAGGCCCTAAAGACCTAGAAGTTGGTTGTAAGAAATGCAAGGGTTTCAACTCCCATGCACTAAAAGACAGAAATAAGTTGATATGTAGGAGTCTAATTCCTTCTAGACATTCCTCTACAGTTGCTGGGGCTCAAATACCCAAGAAACAAGATAAAAAGGGCAATTCTGTTGCCAAGGATTTTTGCAAGACATCCCTGGATCGCCCTTCTAATTCGATGTCTTCAGCTCTATCTATGGAGCCACTGGCTAAACTTTAAAGAAAATCATATCTAACTGTTCCAGATCCAAAGTTAAGACCTGAAAAATCCTCTGAATCCATTCTCCAGCTTTGATCTTGGAGCCTATCACATCCAGACTTCCATCACCATTTCTACAGCAGTCTCCTAGATGACATTTGAGGCCTTCTCCTACTGCATCCTCTCTTCGGTCTTTCAGGAGCCTATCTGAAGCAGATGTGGATAGAATTATGAGGAAGTTCCTCAGGATGCAAATTTAAATGAGAGTCCTCTCAGCTCCAACCCCACTGGGTCCAGAGAGCCACCATACAACCACACCACCTATCATATCTTCTTCTCCAATATGTCCTTTGGTTTCAAAGCTGTCAGATCCGAAAGCCTTAAGGTCATCTTCCTTGGATACAAAGCTTTTGATGTCTTCGATGGTTTCTCTGAGTTGTTTGGGCTTGAGTACCTCACAGCCGGACAACTCCCAGAGAAGAAGCACTGGCGCCAGCTCCAGGGTGTTGGAGTCCACTCTGAAATGGTCAAAGCCATCTCTTCCTCTCAGAGCATTGGTGTTAGAGAGCTCAGATCTGACCCCTTTGTAGGATCCATCTGTTTCCCGAGGTATTCTGCCGTCAAGGTAGTGGACAGAGTATTTGCCATGCCTAGAGTTCAGACAACCCTGTCTTCTTCAGATCAAACTTCCCAGCCTCATTCAGTTTTGCATCCAGATTCTCATTCTTCCATTCCACTGGGACTGACAACCTGAACCAGTCTCCAGGCCACCCAACAGGGTATCGTTATCTCTTCCAATACCTCCCTGGAGCATCCCACCGAGCAGGTTCCTCAGAAGAAAATGCACAAAAGGAGGCGCTTAGGCTCCCCAAAAAAGTCTGTCACTGAAGACACTGATTTTGATGAGGGGGAAGGGTGTTCAAGATCATCACCTGATAATGCCTCCATTGCAGACATCCTGGAGCTCCTCAAACAAAGGAGTGTTTGGTTCCCCAATAATCCTTCCCAAGAAGAATCAGTGTTTCTGGAGCCTTTTGGGTCTGGCCCATCTACCTTCTGGGTGACTCTGCCCACTGATGAGCTTGTAGATTTCATCCCTCAGTGGTCATGGAAGGAAACAAACACAGCTGAGCCTACACCTAAGAGACCAGACAAGATCCTTGCACCACCTAAAGACCTTTCACACTGGAGTAAAGGAGTACCTCTTGATGTCATGGGGAAGAAACTAGCAGAACAGAGTTTCTCTCTCTATCCCCGTAACAAACACTCTAGGGCACTGGACAGATTTGGGAAGCATGTCTATGCTTCAGCGACCTTTGCTCTTGGGTTGCTTAATTATTTGGCACATTTTACCAGACTTCAGAGGGATCTGATTAAGGAGCTTCCCAAATCTCTCTCTCTGGATCAATATCTTCTGAGGAAGGGAGTACCATTTCCTTGCAGTTGGCTACATTTTAATCTATTTCCAATTCATCCATGAGGCTTATTCTATTCCCATGATGCTGAAGTACCTCATGGGTGTTGGGTTCAAGCATTTCTACTAGGATGCATGAAGTAAATCGCAAGCCGTCAGGTAAAAGTTGCTTCAAATAAAACAAATTATATCAAAGAAAAAAATCCAGCAACTATAAGATAGTCACAGAAGCTCCAATTGAACCAGATTAAAACTGTGCACAGTGTTTGATAACTAACAAAGGTGAGCGCGTTCACAGTAATGAACTGCTTCTTCAGACCTAGTAACACACACATACACATCTAAGTATTTAAAGCACAGATCATTAACACCTGCCCTACAGCATAAAGAAAGCAATTAAAAGTATCAATGTAGCACTCACTACTTTTCCTTGTCAAACTAATACATTCAAAAAATGTCTATCTCTATAAAGCAAATTCCCCAACCCACACTATCTAAGCCTACTACTTTCTTTAATGGATGGTGACATTCACCCTAACCCAGGCCCCCCAACAACTCCTATCTCTCTCCTCAACCTCAAAGAATTACCTACCCAAGCCCTATCCAAACCAGCTAACTCCCTTTTAATTGCTCATCTTAATATACAAAGTATAAACAATAAAGTAAGTCAACTCCAAGCTCTAACTGAAATCTATTCCTTTGATATTCTCTGCCTAACAGAAACTTAGTTAAAACCTGCAACCAAAGTCAATGAAATCATCCCACCTGGATATAATATCCTGAGACTAGATTGAACATCCAAGAAAGGTGGAGGGGTTGCTAGCTATATAAATCTAGCTTACAATTAACCACTCAGAACTGTAAACCACCTATAGACTCCAATGCAGAAATTCTTATCTCCAAACTTCTTCTTAACAATTCAAAATCCATCTATATTATCTGTATATATCTACCTCCTGGTAATAACACAGCGACCTTGGAAAATATACTTTGCTGGCTTTCCCAAAACCTGCCTCAAGAAACCATTATTCTAGGTGACACAAATATTGACTGGACCTGCTTCTGCAGCAGCCTCCCCACAAACCATATAAACCTATATGGGTATTCCCAAACCATTACCTCCCCTACCAGGATAAATAAATCTAACAAGAAATCTAGCTTATTAAACTGGATTCTCATTAACCATCATCCTCACATTTATGACTTAGGAACCCTCCCTGATGATTTATGTAACCACTCTCTTACTTATATCATCAGACATAAAACCAACTTTCCCTCCCCAACATCTGTTAAAAACATCAGGTCTAAAAAGTACTTTAACCCTGAACTGTTCCAGATGGAACTAAGAGCATGCAACTGGTCACCCTTACAAAACCTTCCTTTAGATGAAGCCATTAGTTACTTTAACTCCAACTTCCTTGCCATCCTCAACCACCATGCCCCAACCAGACTAATTAGAACTAAAACCAAACATGCTCCATGGCTCTCTAAAGAAACCAAACATAAAATAAATTTAAGAAACAAACATTGGGCAAAATGGAGGAAAACAAAAAAACCTATAGACCAACAAATATTTAGACAACTAAGAAATTAAATTAAGAAAGCTATAATATCTGACAAAAAAAACCTACTACCTGCAATCCCAACAAGTTGGTCAAAACAAGCCGCACAAATTCTGGTCTAGTATCAACCAACTACTCCATCTAGGGCAATCCACTACTACTCAAAACACTGAACACAAACAACCAATACATATAGCTAATACTTTTAATAGCTTTTTTACTGATGCTATACAAACACTAGCTAGTCAACTATCACCTAACAACTTCACTCTACCTTATGATGAATCATCCTCACCCCCTACTTTTCATTTTTAACCCATCCCAACATCATATATTCTATCCCTTCTACATAAATTGAAACCATGCTCACCCTCAGCTGACCAACTACCTGCTGAATTCCTACAACAATCCGCCAAAGCTATTGCCTACCCCATTTCTATCCTGATCAACAGAACTATTACTGAAAGTTATATCCCCAGTTTATGGAAAATTTTCCATATTATCCCCCTCCACAAAGGAGGACAATCCATTGAACTCTCCAATTACCGCCCCAATGTCCTCCTCTCACCTCTGGCAAAGATCATGGAAAAATGCATTCACAGGCAATTACTCAACCATCTAACACAAAATAACTTACTAGCCAACTTTCAACATGGCTTCAGACCATCGCATAGCACAACTACTGCCCTCCTTTCCTTCACAGATTGTATCAACAAAAACCGCAATCTAAACAAACTCTCTTCAGCACTATTTATTGACCTGTCTAAAGCTTTTGACATGGTAAATCACCAAATTCTCATCAAAATACTGAAATACCTGTCACTAGATTCATCCTCCATAAAGTGGTTCCAGTTCTACCTCGATAAAAGACAACAGGCCGTACTTTGGAACAAATCTCTCTCTACTCACCTGCCCGTCAACCTGGGTGTCCCTCAAGGGTCCATCCTTGGACCCCTACTTTTTTCCATATTCATTAATGACCTTCACCTTGCCATCCCCCAAGCTACATGCATACAATATGTGGATGACTCTACACTGATATGCTCAGCCCCCTCCTCTTCTGAACCTCTCTCTCTTACCCAACAAGTATTTAACACAGTTGAGCAATGGTTCACACATAGATGCCTTCTACTAAATCCCAAAAAGACTAAACTCCTCCTTTTCTCTCCTACTAAGAAGTCCCCCCCCCCCCATTGGATTTCTCAGTTAACTCCATCAATAAAACTATTATATCCCCTGAACCAACCACCAAACTATTAGGTGTCACCATTGACAATAATCTGAACTTCGATACCCATATTAACAATACTATAAAAACTGTCAACAAAAAGCTAGGCTCTCTCTATAGAATAAAATCCTTCCTCCTATCTTCAGCTAGAACCACAATAGCACACACTCATCTAATCTCTACTCTTCTTTATGCCTCACCTATTTTTCAGACCTATCTAAAAATAATCTTAGCAGATTTGCAACAGGCAACCCATTCAGAACCCATCACTGCAATAATTTAAAGCAGCTGGGATGGCTTGAACTACAAAATCTGATTAAATTCCATCAACTAACTATAGCCCACAACACTCTTTACAAACCTTCCAAAACTCCTATTCTTTCCACACTAATCACTCCCTATAAAAACCTGGAATCCTTAAGGTCTTCTCAGAAACTTCTAGTACATACCACTAAGCCAAACAACAAGGCCGATAACTCCCTTTTTTCTAATATTGTTGGAAAAGCCTGGAATCTCCTCCCAAATGAACTCTCCACACTTCCCTCACTACCTTGTTTCAAAAACAAATTGAAAGTGTTCCTCAAAACTCACTGGTTATGCCCCTGTTCAAAACCTGACTAGTCTATATGTCTCTAAATACTTTGCTCTTCCTACCCCGTCTACTCATTAACAGCAACTCCTTCCTATTTAATCTATTATACTGTCTATCTATAGAATACCTTGATTGTATTAGCATCCTATGTTATGCCTGTATTCTGCACTGTAAATTTTACTGTAATAACCTCTAATAGCTACTGTTAATAGGATTTATTTGTCTCATGTTTCCTAGTTGTTATTGTGTTAATTCCATTGTCCTATCTTGGAGCTTATCTCCCTGGGCCTCTACTGAAAATGGACATGTATCCAGTTAGACTAGCCCGGTCAACAAATGTAAAATAAAAAATAAAATAAAATAAAAAAAAATAATAAATTCAAACTACTTACAAAACAATGATGCAAAATCTTCACAACACCCTCTTAATTATCTTCTGAGGGCTCAATTCCATACATTCATAGAATTATTGTCCACACAATTACATAAAAACTTAAGAACTCATTCCCAGTAATGCATCCACATGCATGTCATAAAAAGGAGGACATAACTTTCCACTGATATCATTTGAAACCAATTTTAAGAAAAAAACAACCAATAATTCAAAAATAAAATAATCGCTACTATAATAGAACTAAAACTATAAATAAGAAAGCATGTCACATAAAACCAAACCAAACCAACTATATGCCCAGCACTAACAAACTACTTAACATTATACACCCTAAACAGAACTCTAAGATCTACCCACCAAAATCTAATCTCTGTTTATAAACCAAACCATCCCGCTGGTTAGCTTCTCCTATCGTTTTCCGTAGCCAAAAAATGGAATTCTCTCCCTCCATCTCTAAGAATTTATGAGAACTCTGAACACTTCAAAACCCAGCTACATTCTTACCTATCCCAAAAATGGAAATGCAATTGCACTCCACCTACCTAACCTGCTTAATACATAAATACTTTATAACACACAAAGTTTGTTCTTCCTTACACACTATTGATTAACCCTATGTACTGCCTTCATGCTGTTACCTCTATACCACTCTCAGAGAATTTAAACCTCTGTATTAACTTAACTCATGCTAATATTAATGCATAAAGAACTCATCCATGCTACTGTTACTTCTATATCATTCTCAGATGATTTAAACCTCTGTATTAATTTAACCTTGTACTACTGTTCTCAACCACTAAACATATAAATATGCTTTACATCCTTCTGCAAGCTGCTGTTTAACTTTTGTTTAGTTTTTGCTATTTTGTATGTAAAATTTGCTTAGTTTGTTTCTGTTTCCACTATGTATTGTACTTCATATTATGTAGCTTGTATTATTGGAGCTTTTCTGCCCGGGCCTGCACTGAAAATGGGCTCTTTGAGACCAGTGGACCTCCCCGGTCATCAAATTGGAAATAAATAAATAAAACATAAAGTGCATTCATGTAAAATAAAAATGTATTTACTGCATCTAGCGGAATACACATTCCTTTACTACCCTTGCAGTATATGTATATAAATAGTACAGAAAAAACACTCCATAAAAACTTAATAAATAATCTTGCTGTTGAGCAGGTTCCAAAAAATTACAGTCATCTAAAACAGGTATACATTTAATATATGTAACAAACTTCAGAATAAACCTGAGCCATTGCGGCATGTATATATTCAAAAACAATCCATAATGACCTAATGAAGGAAGTGATTGTGCTTTTAAAGCAGGTTTCAATAAAACCATATCATTCAATCTTGGTACCTTATAAGACTGTCATTCTAAAACCCAACTCTTTTTCCTTCATCTCAGTCTTATTTCTTACATCACCTCCTCTTAAGCCTAAATGGATTACTTTTAAAACAAACATTTAAATTTATGCTGCTGACCAGATTTGAATACGTGTAAAGCAAGAGCTTTGCTCCTCTTACTATGCTTGATGTCATTCACATCTAATATCACACTCTCACATTTTTTTCAAACAACAAAATAGTGGGGTGATGGAGAGATTACTGAACAAAGGGAGGGATTCTGGACAGCAGCACCCCCCCCCATTGCTATATCATGTTGAACAACCCCCATTACCCCAACCAGAGAGGAAGAAAGGAGGGAAGAACAAACACAGACAAAATAACTATCCACCACTGTAACAAACAAAAGGGGGATTTTACTATATATAATTTAAATTCAGTTAGTTTCAGTGAAAAACATGCAACCTTTTTTGAAAAAAGTATGATGTTTATATACTCTAGGAGAGGTAGATTGACTGAAATATTAGTAGTCTTGTAGCTTTTCACTAGGAAATTAAACCTTACATTATTATTGAATTACAACAGTTCTGTTGAAGGGTCTGCACAGACAATTAAGAGACCCAGTATTTATAATCCCCCTCTCCACCCCACCATTTTGTTGTTTGAAAAAAATGTGAGAGAGTGATATTAGATCTCTACTTAACAATTCTAAAGTAAATTACAGTAATAACATTATGCATGAGGAGTGGAAACTACTTAACAAGATAAGCAGTAATAAGAATTTAAGCGTGATGAAAATGATAAAGGAGATGGGCTGGTAGTGATGGATACAACTGATTACAATCTTAGAATGGAAAGTATATACTGTCAGAAACTTATGATGAAATTTCAAGGAGTCAATTAAATACTGCTTACTCTAAAATTGACATTTCCCTATATGATTTGTTAATGCAGGGGCAGATATCTGAAATTGAGTATTCCTTTATGAGTATAAATTTCCCTTATATCCTTGGTATTTTGGGACACCAAAAATACACAAGACAATTTTTGTTCCACCTTTGCATCCTATTGTGGACATTAAGGGATCTAAGACTCATGGTATGTCTAGATTTGTAGGTTTAATACTCAAAAAGATACAAGTGAATCATATATATTCAAGGACTCATGAGACTTTTTGACTAAAGGACACAATCCTTTTTAACATGAATAACTGTTATTAGTGACAATAGATGTGAGGGATTTGTTTTCAGTTATTCCCCACCAAGTTGGGGATGATTGGTTTTACAAATTCCTATCTCAGAAGGATACACTGAGCAGTAATATTATCGAAGTCTTTAGAAATTTGATGGAGATGATCTTGGACAATAATTTCATTTGGTTTGACGAAAAAACGGGTTGCAATGGAGGCAGCCTGAGCCCCCATTTTTACTAATTTAGTTTTAGCACACAGGGGAAAAAGTTTATTTTTAATTCTAAGTTTAAGAACACCTGGACTTGTTACAGGTGCTTCTTGGATGATATTGTGCTGTTTTGGACATACTCAGAAAAGAGGCTATATGATTTTTTTGAATATATAAGTAATTCACCCAGTTTTCTGAGATTTACTTTAAGCAAGTCTTTTGAATACATTTGTTATTTGTATGTGGAGATTACTACTGATCATGCAAATAAGTGTTTTCTTTCAAATTTATACAGGAAGCCCACTTACTCAAACTCATTGATTCAGTATGATAGTTGCCACCCATTACACCAGAAAAAATCCCTTGTCGAGGGACAGTTAGTTAGAATGGCAAGAATGATCTCCTCTTTGGAGATGTTCTTTGATGAAGGTGAAAAATCAAAAGCAATATTATTAAATACAGGGTACCCAATGGAATTTTTGGAACAGCCTTTTATGGAGGTTTACGATAAAGGGGAAAAAGGGATTTATAAGCCATTGTTACAAATGGGATGTAATGGACAAACCAAAGAACAAGCAATTCCAGAGAGGTTGTATCCTCACTTATAATGATGTGGAGACTATACGGCACATTTTATTTAACAACTGGAAGATTTTTTGACATAGGTGTCATGGACTCGGATAGGATTGGAAGGGGCTACACAGTGATTTTTAGAAAGGGACTGGAACATCAAGAATTTTTTAGAACAGAGTGGTGCATCTAGGACGTCCACTATACATAGCATGGCAATGTCCAAATGTGGATGTAGTTGTCAGTGCCCTTCTATTTTTGAAGGTGAATATATCTATTTAAATGGGGTGGGTACTATCAAGTGCCCCAGAAAATGTAATTCTGAAACAAAAATGGTGGTCTATTTGGCTTTATGCTTCATGTGCATGTCATTATATAGGTAGAACCAAAAGGACCATTTAAAATCGAATATATGAACATTTAAGAGAAATTAAAAAAAAAAAAAGAAGAACGCATTATGAAGACATATTCAGAAAAATGAAGGATAGAAATTAGTTTTTTTTATTGTAGATGTCCTTGATAATGATTTGACAGTGGGGCCTTTAAAGATTAGACTTAAAGTTAAAGAGCTTGAGTGGCAACTGAAAACTAATGCCTATGGTCCGAAGGGGCTTAATGATTATATTTCTATTAGTAGTCTTCTGAAGTTAAAAGCACTTACCTGCTAGGAATATTGCCATGTATTGTGTGGGAAGTTTTTTTTTTTCATTTTATTTTAATTTTTTTTCAACTATGTTATTTCTTCACATTTTTATTTTGTTGATAACTCAAATGCATGAATTTGGTTTGTTCCTAAGTTTTTTCGATTGACTAACTTGTTAACTGATGAGTTTTCCGGGGGGTGGGGTGGAGTTTTACCAACACTATTTAAATTTGCTCTATATGTGTGCATCTTTTAATTCTGAAAAAGTCCCATTCATGTTGTGGGACGAAAGTGCTTAGTTGTGGATTATTAAACAAATTTTTGCTTTTAACCAATGGTTGTTGGTGGTTTCTTACTATTCTACAGTGGAATGCCTTTTTAGATTGTTTCTGTGGTGGTAACACAAGCTCTTGGCTTTTGTTCTTCAAGTTTTACCATTTCCTTGTTTGTGGCTATCTGGGAGGGGTGGCTGAGGAGAAGGGAAGTCTGAATGAGGAGGTTAAAGCTAGAATTAGATGGGCTGGGGCCAACTGGCACAGAGCATCAAGGGTAGTGTATGACAGAAGAATGCCAATGAAGCTGAAAAGTAAGGTGTACAAAATAGTTGGGCAACCAGTACTACGGTATGGGATAGAAACCTGGGCAGTAAAGGAAGAGTGGTTGAGGAAGCTAGAGTTGATGGAGGTGAAGTGCCTGAGACAGGTGGTAGAATGAACACTGTGGGACAGATGAAGAAATGAGGGCATAAGAACAGAAGCCAGACAAGCTCCAATTACAGAAAAAGTCAAAGATAAGAGATTACGGTGCTTTGGGCATATGTGCAGGAAAGCAGAAGACATTCTGGTGATGATGATTTGGATCAGACAGGAAGAAGGCAAGAGGAAACAAGGCCATCCGGAAAACACGTGGATGAATTGTGTGAAAGAAGACCTGTGCAGGGGTGAGTGTCAAAGAAAGTAGGAGAGTGGCACTGAATACAGAGACATGTCAACAAGTGAGACGACACTCCAACCCAGTGTAGAAAAATGGGAAAAGGGGGGGGTTGACGATGATGTGTGTGTGTGTGTGTGTGTGTGTGTGTATATATATATATATATATATATATATATGGGTCTAGGACATTTCACTGAATGCACATTTCATTGAAAGTCAAATTAGTGTGCACTTTTCACTAAAAGTTCAATTCACTGAAACACATTTCACTTAATGTTATATATGGCCTTTTCCCCACTGTAGTGTGACCCTGGAGTTAGTATATATAGTAAGGGGGGGGGTGGGGGGCATAGCCCCCCACATATTTTAAATATTTTGATCTATATACATAGATACTTGCAGTTCCAATATATTACTATTTTCCGAACATAATATATACTTAAAATATGTGGGGGGGCTATTCCTCCCAATGTGGAGGGGTGCCCCACACACACCCTTACTATATATACTAACTCCACGGTCGCACTATAGTGGGGAAAAGGCCATATATAGCTTTCAGTGATTTGTGTTCAGTCATTGGAGTTTCAGTGAAATGTCCTAGACCTATATATATATATATATATATATATATATATATATATATATATATATATATATATATATATATATATTTTTTTTTTTTTTCCCCCTCCCCGATTCAGAAATTGGATTAATTTTTTTACTCTAAAGAAAATTTTTGTGGGCAGAGGCATAGCTAGAGTGGATGCAATCTGCAGTATGTGAATTCAGTTTCTGAATGTTGACACTGCCTTTGTACTCTGGTCTGAAGTGCTTAAGTGCTCAGTGAGCGGTCTACTGCAAAACCAACATTCAGACTGAAGTGCTTAAGATCTTTAAAATGTTGCAAACTGCTTGCCACAAATAAAACAGGTGGTTTGCCACAGTTTAAAGGTCTATTTTTTTCTTTTTTAGTTTCCTCTTCATCTCAAAGTTAAAGGGGAGCCAGATCAGGGAACGGCACAGGGGGCAAACATAGCTAGCTATGGCTCTGTTTGTGGGTAATTTGTATAATTTTCCTTTCCTATAAGCAGTATGCTGGACATAGGGTGAGAGCTACGTTCTGCAAGACTGTCACTATGGTCTTATATTTTAGTGTTCCTTAACAGTTTTCTTAAAGCCTTCCAGATTTCTAAGCCTTCTTTCTTTTTGAAAAGACACTTGTTCTGACAGACTTAGACAGCCATCCACCAAACTGGCAGGCTTCATCAGCCAAGACCAATGTCTTTTTCTTCTAGAAGGGTTTATGATAAAGTAAATGAAGAATCACCAGATCTTCCAAATATGTTCTATTACATTCATTTCTAAAGTCAACTATACTGTGGCATGATCAAAAATCACAAATGAGGTGTTTCCAAAGCTCATATCCTATTTACATATTCTACAAGAATATGCACTGTATAAATTCTGGAAGTGAAAAGATATTTATGGGAAAAATACATAGAAAGGGAGATGATCCTTTGAGTTCGCTCCATATCTTTCCTTGATATATCTGCTCGTGAACCTCCCCATCCTAAGGCACCTGAGACATTCTAGGGGACTTTACACATCTGTAAGATATGCAGTCACATGCCATCACCCATGTATATCTGTTTTGCCTCCTGAAAAAGAAATAATGTGCTCATAATACCCCTGAACATTACTGCATGAACCCTGGAGGTATGTAAACACTAAACATGAATTTCTTTCCTCTGCAATTCCCTTTAATTCTAATACAGCTCTTGCTAAGAGTTTCCCAAAATTTTAAATGACAATCTTTTGCTATTACCAGACTCACCCTCCCTTTAAAACTCCATGGCAAGTGGCATGGCAAGTGGTTATCATACCACGTTCTCATTAATCTTTAATCACCTTAAGGAATCATTCCTGTCTACCCATGGTAGTGGTGCTGCGGTAGCGTTGTCGCCTCACAGCAAGACGTTGTCGCGTTCGATTCTCAGCTAGAGCGTCTTCTGTGTGGAGGCATGCATGAATGGGCATGCCTTTGTTGAAGGTTGTGCGTCAGGGCTGGTAACTCGGCACGTAAAAATCCACTACCAAACATGTGGCGACCCCTAACCGGGATAAGCCGAAAGACACAACAACAACAAGGAATCCTTCCTGTCTAAATGGGTTTCCTGAAAGGTCATTAAGTCAGAGTATGTGTCAGTTCTATATATTGTAATGTTCTGCTTCTTTTAATGGGGAGTGTTGGCCTACTGATATTCAATTAAACAATATCATAGGTTATTTATATGTAGATATTTATTACAATCCAAAAATAACAGGTACTTCTGACCTTTAGTGGAGACCTTCCACTTTCATTTTTATTAATACTAAGAATATCATCAATTACAGGTATCTATCATACCACTGCTTCAACAACCTATCAAAGTTTAAAGCACTATACAAATTCACTTTCATCCTATCTACTAGTATAACAGATAACGTCAAAAAATCAAGAAAAAAGTGCTCTCAAAACCAAGAGTTTTAACAGAAAAATAACATGTTTTTCAACTGTGTACATATTAACAAGCAAAGTTTCCAACAGGCAGGAATTAGCCCTGCAGTTCAGCCAGCTTAATATACACAAGCCTATAGATAGTTTGCACTGCAGTACACAGTGGCTCCGCATTACTTTCTTAAACTCTAGCAACAGATAACTGTCCCCCAACTGCTCACTGAAAGAAGAGAAAACAAAAGGAAACCTGCCAGTCCTCAGAAACCCTACAAAGCCTCTTAGGAAATTCCCAAAATTGTTTTGGAATCAATTTTATTCATGAGCTGTAACAACAAAAGGCTTTGTAACCATAACAGTTATTAATTGGCTCAAAAACATCAGAAATATTTATTAGACCTGCAGGGTCCACCTGCTGCTTGTAGTCCATTTCGATTCAGACTTTATATGCTTAAATGCATGCTTGCCACAATAAAGACTTGTATCACCCTGAAGTCACAGATGACCTTCAGACACATGCACGTGAAATAATGTTGTCTAACAACAGGATACATACAAGATTAATAAACAAGACATTACTATTTGCAGCAGTTGTAAGCGTGTGCTCTCCCAGTGAGATGCCTAAAATATCTCACAGCAATTGCTTAACTGACCATTTATGTTTAGTTCTACTCTTCAGGTGAGTCAGCTTCATCATGTGACTTGGCACACCAGCTGGAGTGGACCTCCTTTATTTATTTTAAACTGGCAACTATCTATTGACTAACAAAGGGGATACAGACATCAGGTCTTTTATATTAACACATCAGTTTCCAATCATGTCTCACAGGTCTGTTTTTTACAAGACTCGCATCTAAAACAGATAAAAAGAAATGGAAGAGGGATCTTTAGAAAAATTAAGAAGCAAATTACATAGAAACAAATGGAAACTGTGGGAACAGAATAATGTTCAGGAGGAGGAGTGAAGTTTAAGGGAAGGCAGGAATTCAGCAATTTATGTAACAGATGATAATTACAAAGACAGCAAATATATGCGATGGATAAAGGGTTTTTAATTAATGTCTGGGGTTGTGGTTTGAAACAGGAAGGGTTAAATAAACAAGAAAACACAATCTCTACTTTATAGCAGGGGGTTATACTGAAGCAGGTCTTTTTTATTGTGAGAGAGTGTTTTGTGACTCTCAGTTGTTATTCAATGTTTTATGATTCTGTCCTTTGTGCTGTACCATTTGATGTTCTTTCTTTTGTATATACAACCTTTTATGATAGAATAAAAATATTTAACCACTTTTGTCCTAACAAGACATGACTTCATCAAAGTAAGAAGAACATCACCTTTTAAAAGAAAATGCTGAAAATGCTGACAAATCATTTAATCAGGTGATTAAAGGAAACTTTAAAGATTCATGTTTGCAGTTTAGAAAGCACAATACAAACACAGCATCTAGAATTTCTATCGGACATTTAGTACAAATCCTATAAACAGAAAATAAATATGGAGATTTTCACTATCTGGTACGTGCCTGCTTCAGTTTAATTATTATTTATTTATTTAACATTTATTTACTGGGAAAGTCCGACTGGGACAGAGTCCATTTTCAGAGGAGGCCTGTGAAGAGTTGCTCCAGGCACATTCATTTATTTTATTTATTTATTTACTTGTAGTTTGTTAACCAGGAAAAGTCCAGTGGGCCACAGTGAGCCCTTTTAAAATGGAGGCCCAGGGAGAAAGTTAATACAATTATTAATATGAGAAATTGTAGTGACAACAGTAACTAAGATTTTATACAATTTTTACACAGAAAAACACAGTTATTACACAATTTAAACAATATAAAAACAAGACTGAAGGGTTAACTAGATTTCAGAGGAGTTAAGAGATGGAAAGTGTTTTTATGGAGAGATCGGAGGAGACAAAGCAGGAGAAGAATAATAGGGGAAAGCCAGAACTTTTGAAATGTGGAGTGTGATTGCAAGATGGATGTTGACAAAGTTTAGGCATGGTGGGAGCAGAAGCATTCCCAGGCAGAGAAGAGTGGAGCAGGGTCTTGAAAGCAGAAAGATTTGGGGTAGTCCGAATATGGAGAGGAAGTGAGTTCCATTTTCTTGCAAGAGAGGTAGCAAATAGAGACTGGCCTGGAGTATGTAGGTGTTTATACAGTTCAAGTACGTTCTGATTATTGGATCTGAGAGAACAGTCAGGAAGGTGCATGGTAAGGATGGAGGGCAGAGGGAAGGGTTGAAAATAAGTTTATGGGCAGTAGAGAGTTGAATGAAGGAGAGATAGTTGGGGGGCTCTAACTAATTCAGTGCTTGTAAGGAGATGCAGTGGTGAGAGGAAGATTTGGAATTTGTAGCTAACTTAGAGATTTTATTGTAGCAGGATGCCAGCTTAGCTTTCAGTGTGGTTTGAAGGTTGGTGAGAATAGATGCTCCGTATAAGAGAGAGGGGAGAAGGTAAGTGGTAGACAGGGTAGGCCTAGTTGAGGAGGTTAGGTAGCAGTTACGGCAGTAGAGCATACCGAGTTTCTGGTGGGTTTTCTTGATGTTGGTTTGAAGGCAAATATCTAATTTTAGATGTTCATCGATAAAGACTCTGAGAAGCTTGGTGTGGGGGACTACTTCAATAGGGGTCATGTTTTGACTTTTCATAGAGAGAGAATAAATCAATAAAGTATACAGTAAACAAAATGTAGTATACATAAGAAAATACTAATTTGTTACATCTTGACAACAAAGCCTAGGGTTTGAATATAGCTAATAATATAGCTAGTACTATTTGCAAAGTATGACTTATGTCATACAGTTGTGAGAAATGGTATCAAAGGCTTTCAATAAATCTAAGAAGAGAGAGGATACAACATTACCTGAGTCACAGGCATGGTTGACAATGTCGAGGAAAGATAAGAGGGCTGTCGAGGTACTATGGTGGGGTCTGAAAGTGTGCTGTGTAGGGGACAGGAGTTTACTGTTTAGGAGAAAGGATAGCAGTTGTTGGTGAACACATTTTTGAAGTGTTAAAGAGATAGGGGAGAGTATGGCTATGGGGTGGAAGTTGGGGTTGTCATTGTTGTCTCCTTTGTGTAGAGGGATAATGAATGCTTTTTCCAAAGAAATGTGGGTGGAAACTGCAGAAGCCAGAGGAAACCCACACAAATGTGAGGAGGGCATGCAGACATCCGCACAGAAGGTACCCCAGCTGAGAATAGAACCGGACAACCTCTTGGTGTGAGGTGGCAATGCTAACTGCTGTACCACTGAACCCCCCTGAGACTTGTGCCATAAACAAAGACCTTTAGGATACTTTGGAAAAACATCTGCAGATAAAATGGAAGTGTCAGTGTGTGATGTAATGTAATATATCATCACTTATATGTATTTATTAGGTACTTTTGTCCCAAAGACGACAAAGGGCTCATCAGAATAATTGCAAAACAAAAACACCATCTTCTAAAATAAAATGGTGACATCATTTAGTCAGGTATTCAACACCAAACATGTCACAGCATGTTTCTTTTAATCACCTGAATGAATGATGTGTCAGAACGATGTGTCAGCATTTTCTTTTAAAAGGTGGTGTTTTTCTTACATAATTACTGTGATGAAGTAGAGTCTTGTTGAGGCAAGAGTGCTTAAATATTTTGATACTATCATGAAAGGTTGTATACACAATAAAAAAAGAAGAATGTCAAATGGTACAACACAAAACAGAGAATCATAAAACATTAGGCAAGGCTCAAAAGTCAAACCCACCCCCATAGACAGCACAAGGAACAAGAAACTAAGGGTAATGCTGCTAAACGCCAGAAGTCTTAACCTCAAGATGCATGCACTCGAAGCTCTCCTCAGTATGGAGAACATCAATATCTGTGCAGTGACAGAAACCTGGTTCAAGGCTCCAGAGAGCACCCCAGCACTACCAGGCTATACCTCATATCATGCTTTTCGGCCCCAAAACCCGGACCGAACCACAAAAGGAGGGGGAGTTTCCATATTTATCAAGGATATCCACACCTCCAGGTTAGTGGCATTGCACGAAGTGTCGGAGACCATCCATGTGCAACTAACAGTGGGCAAGACTGCTTTTCAGTTTATAGCATCCTACAGACCACCCTCTCAAAGTCAGGAATCCCACTCGGCTTTCCTGAAAACATTGGAGAACATGAAGATCTCTCCGAACACCATTATATTGGGCGACTTCAACTACCCAAAACATTGACTGGGAGCACTACTCAAGCCCCAGCATCTTAGCCCAAAGGTTCCTGGAAATTATAAACTCAAATGCTATGGAACAACTAGTCACCACTCCCACAATAGGGGACAACATACTAGACCTGATCATTACCAACATGGGGACTCTATGCTCCACACCAGAAGTATATCCCTCATTGGTAAGATAAGACCATAAATTAATTTCACTGGATGTCCACATCCCGACCCCACCCCCAGCCCAGAAAACCACAGTGAAAAACTTCTCAAAAGCGAACTTCTCACTTCTCAAAACCGAAGTGGAATCCTTCAAGGCCCCAGGGCCAGTGGAAACTACGGCCCAAACTGCAGAATCCTATATAAATGCATTCTACAGACATCTCCAGGAATGCATGGATCATGCTATCCCAAACAAAACCAAGACCCAATCATCCAAAGGCAGGCGTCCAGTCTGGTGGACCCCTGCCATAAATAAACTGTACAACAGAAGGAGGAAGCTACTACATGATAGAGCAAAATCCCTAATAGGGAAGGCATCTCTGATCAGTACTAGCAAAAAATTACGATCCCTCATAAAAATCCTCCAAGGCCAGCTTCGAGAGAAAAATTGCACAGGACACCAAAGACAATCATAAGGCTTTTTTCAGTTATGTTAGAAACCTGGGATGCAACTCCCAGACTTGTTCTGAGTTGATTCTAAATGACAAAAAATACACTGAACCCACAGACATCGCCAATATCCTGGCACACAGGTTCAGTGCAAACTTCTCCACCGCCTCCCCCCCAAAAGAGCAAGTATGTATCCCGGCAGAGGGCTGCCTCCCAAACATCTCTGATGCTCAGGTGAATGCTGCCCTCTCCAAAGCAAAAAACACTGCTTCCATGGGACCAGATGGTGTCCCAGGTTGCGTCCTACATGAACTCCAAGAGGAACTAATCCCTCAAATAAAACAGCTATACAATCTCAGCCTCACTGCAGGATATGTGCCCACAGAATGGCGTACAGCAACAGTAGTCCCACTCCACAAAGGTGGAGCCTCTACGGACCCTGGAAACTATCGCCCCATAAGCCTGACTAGCTTAGTCTGCAAGGCTATGGAGAGGATCATCATGGAGCTCATAAACAAAGACATTGGGGACCTACAGACACTAGATCCTACCCAGTTCGGCTTTCTCAAGGGCAGATCCTGCCTTTTGAACCTGGTTGACTTCTTCGAAACAGTCACCAAAGCCATAGATGAAGGGAAGGTAGTCCACACCGCCTATCTGGACCTTGCAAAGGCATTTGACACAACACCCCACTTGGGCATCATAGATAAGCTATCCAGCTTAAATATAAACCCCTATGTCAAAAGATGGGTCGCAAACTGGCTCAAAGACAGAACCCACAGAGTCAGAGTTGCTGGAGCCATGTCAGACTCGAAACCGGTCACAAGTGGCGTCCCACAGGATTCTGTCCTGGGACCACTCTTGTTCGGTATATACTTTTCCGAGGTACAGACAAACGTGGGAAGACTATGGCTCACCAAGTTCGCAGACGACTGCAAACTGGGCGCCATAATCAACTCTCCAGCTGACACAAACATCCTTCAAAAAGGTCTCACAGAGACAGATAACTGGTGCCAGTGCCATGGTTTAAAGCTAAATGCCAAATAATGTATAGTCATACCCTTTGGCAAAAACAGTGTGCCCACAAATTACCACATAGGCGGTAACCCATTAAGTACAGAGAAAGTTATTAGGGACCTGGGGACCCAAGTTGATAGCAATCTCTCCTTTGAAAACCACATTGCCAAAGTGGTTAGAAAGACCTTCTACATAGCCCACCTCATCACGAAGGGTTTCACATCTAGATCAAGAGAGGTAATCGTGCCCCTTTATTCATCCCTCATCAGGCCCATCATAGAATACAATGCCCCTTTTGGGATGTACCTTACCCGACACCTGCAGCAATTAGAAAGACACCAAAAGTATCTCACCAAGAGGATCAAGGGTCTCAAACAGATGCCATATGCTGCTTGATTAAAAAAACTCCAGCTCTACGCAGTTGCATACCGCCTACTTCGAGGCGATCTATGCCTGACATACAAAGCTATGTCAAATCCAGAATTAATGGACATGCTCCACCTCAGTAAATCTAAATCCCTTAGAGCCACACGCTCGAGGGGCTTGAACCTCAGCACAGAAATAAATAGAACTTGCTGGAGGGACAGGTTCATAACCCAGAGGCTCCCTTCGCTCTGGAATAGAGTTCCAGTTCATGTGAGGCAGAGCACCTCACTGAATCTCTTCAAGAAGAATCTCGATAGGTGGATGGGGGATCGTAGGTTTGTCCCAGGGATTACTCCCGTGTCACTATTAGACAGAGGCACAGTAAACTAAACCTTAAAAAGGGCACAGTATACTCAAATCAAGGGGCGGCGTAAGCCATACAGAATCGGGCTAGGCTTATAATTGCCCCAGGGCAGATAGCCTAGTATGAACCTATTGAATGACAACTAAAAGAATCACAAAACACTGGATACTTCTCTCACATTAAAAAAAAGACCTGTTATCAGTATAAATCCCCACTGTCAAACAGAGATCAAGTGCTTTCTCATTTACTTAACCCTTCCTGTCCCGAAGCTCAACTCTACACATTAACTCAAAAGCCTTTTTTTAACATTACCACTGCACAAGAAAAAGGATGCAGAACATGAGCAATACTAAATCTATCCCCTTAACTGCTATTCTAAATGTAACCCACAAATATTTGTACATACACACCAACTGCTAACATTCATGCACATCTGCACAACCACCACTTTTTCATACAAACATTATTTTTTGAACACTCCTGATTGCATACACTATATAAAGATTTCACTCAACCATATATGTGATTCACATAAATGACAACTCACTCATTTTACATTATCTGTTTATTTCCAGCCACAAAAACATTTCAACCAAATAAGTATTCAGTCTTTTGAGTTACATCCATACCCACCCACATATCTATGGTTGCACTTCACTTGGTCAACCCTAGCTTGTACGATGCAAGTGATCTGCTGTACATTTTCTTTGAAAGGCCGTTTTCATGAAGGCTGTATAGGGCTACTTCCAGTAGTCTGACAAAGGCTAAGTGGTGAGGGTTTGGAGTTTGTGTGTGAGTATGAGTTTTTTAGGCTTGGTGTAAAGATTAGGTAAGGAGATAGATTTACTGTGTGTGTGTGTGTGTGTCAAAATTGTATTGTGTAGTGCTAATGTCATGGATAGGGCTTTCTTAAGGTAAGATGCACATCAAGAATTACGGACAGAGGCAGGGTCCTGGCCCTAATCCTAATGTGCATCCTACCTTAAAATGCCCTTGCAATCACATTTTCACTATTCAGATGAATTTCAGATTAATGTGCAGTAGAGTTATGGGTAGTACATCAGAAAAGGAATTTTTTTTTCCTTCGATGCACTGAGTTTCACTCTTTAGTGTTGTCACTATAATGAATGGTCGACATGTTTTTGTCAATGTTGTTTGCGTTGATCATTTAAAACGGTGACCATTTGTTATATACTATATATGCACCACTCCTATGATCATTATGTATCTAAAGTGGAGTATTGCACATTTTTACTAAAGGAGAACTCCAGCCAAAAGTCAAGTTTTTTTTCTAAAAAGTGATTTTCCTTCTGTATAATCCAACACTAAACACTTCACACACAGAAAAAATGTAATTTAATAATTATGTTTGACGTCTTTCTTGCATTTGTCTCATCTGTTGCATCACAAAGGTTACTATGAGTGGCAGAGTAATTAAGTTAGATCACCTATGCCAACTACAGAGCCATTAAGAAAACAATGCCTCAAACAATGGCATTTAAACATGCCTTATCAGTTACAGACTGCCAGCATCATACCTCAGATAAATAGTGTAACCTGGAGTCAACAAAAGCAGGGCTTTCAAGCTAGTTTTCAGATGCAAATGCCTTTCCATTTAACAAAACTCTCACTGCCACAAAGAAAGAAAATGTGTTCATCTAACTCTTACTGTTTGTCAGTATTTAATTTTGCATTTTTTCAACAGTGTAATTTCTGTAAACGTCCATGTTTCTTCTGGTGTTTTGTTACACCATTTTTGCATTACATACAGTGTTTTGTCAAAATAAGTTAGTTAATTAGGAAAAGTAGATTAACATCAGACACTTTAATTCTAGCTACAATATTTAAAACTGTGAACACAACACAAACCATCTCAGCCCAAGTAATACCTATTAAGCACAAACACTGAACTATAATTATTTTGAAAAGAACAATTAACTCAGCTCCATTTTCAAGACTTAAAACCACAGCAAGCTACTAGAATGGCAGTCAAAGGAGACTAGGATGCAATTATTAAGCACTTTCATTCTATTTTTATTCTTAGAACTTCTTTGGAAATAAAGTTAAAACCACAACAATCCAATTTAAAAACACTAATGAAAAATCAAGTGACAGATTAAACGAGTCAAAGCGAAGCAGCAATTAATCAATGAATAAATAATTAAATCATAAGAGCTTACTATCAGAATACCTACTGCAATTGAAATCAATTAACATTAAAATAATGCCCTTTAATTAAAGTACTCATAGATTTGAAGCTTTATATTTGCAAACTTAGGTTGAAATACTTGTTAAAAGACATTCCCCAATTCAATAATGCCAACAAGAAGATTTTCACCAACAGTACTTTTAACCCCACTTTTCACCACATACACCAGGCTTTTCATGACACATATAAAGTGAACCGAGAGACTGTGTAGGTTTAAAACCCAAATTTTATAATCTCACTACTGAAAAAAGATTGGCCTTAAAAGAATTATGTACTAACAAAAATATTTGCATTATGAAAGCCAATAAAAGTGGTACCGTTGTCATTATGGACACAGCAGCTAACATTCAAGATATCTAAGAACTTTGGGTGATGATTCAGGTTACAAAGACGTATCAGTGGACATTGTTAGAAAACATTTTGCCAACATTGACACCAGCCTTTTTGATCTTTTTTTCCAAGATGAAACAGATCATGATACCTATGTCTTTTTGAGGCTTGAACATCTTAAGATGGCTCATTTTGTCAGTATTCCAAAGATCCACAAAGACAGCAACAACCCACCTTTTAGACCCATAGTAAAAATCTGAGCCAATTTCCATATTTTTAGACCAGTTGTTAAATCCAATTATTCAGAGGTCAGAATTTTACCTCAAAGACTCCTGTCACCATTTAGAGCTGCATACTAAGCTTGACAACAGCGCCAATGACGGTTTATCTCTATAAATGTGGTTTCCTTATATACTTGCATTCACCGGCATACTGGCATTGAATTCATCAGGGAATATCTGAACAAATCTGCAATCTTTGAGAACATCATGACCAACACTATATGTGAGTTGTTCAATTTAGTCTTAACAATTTTTTCAATTTGAAGGTAGACTTTACAGGCAAAAAACAGGAGTGGTGATGGGAGCCAGAGTGGCTCCTGTATTTGCCAGCTGAATCATGATTTCATGGGAATACAACCACATTACAATCCATGAATACTGTGGAAAGATTATTTTCTATAAATGTTTGCTTGACGATTAGTTTTTCATTTGGAAGGGCACCAAGGAGGAATTTATTTCCTTGTTTAACTACCTGAACAACGGTACTGATTTTTTAAAATTCATGATCAGTGGGGCGGGGCAGGGTGATCAATTATCTTAAAATCACCTTAAGTACTGATGAACATTATGGAGTACTCCACAGCAGAACTTTTAGAATGGACACCTTTAACAACAATTAATTACATCACAACAGTCTGCATCCCTTCCATATCAAGAGGGGAGTTATCAAGGGGCAGTTCATCAAACACAGCAGTCTAACTAGTGAGGACACATTTTTTTTAAGAAACCAAGCATCTTAAAAACCTGTTTTTCAACAGAGGACATTCAACAAGCATGATACAAACAAGAAGTTTTTGAACTTAGAAAAAATAAAGCTAAACCTATTTTAAGATGTTATTTCAATGATACGAATGTAAGACATACACAAGATGTGGCTGTTCCCAGTCACACACCTAAAGAGCAACATACAGCCGTGTTCCCACTGCCCATTACCACTGATATGTCAGTCATTAGGGATACCATTAAAAACAACTGGAAAATAATATTAGGTAATAAGGAGATGGCTGAAACATTGGGTAATGAACCATTGTTTACATAAAATAAATCATCTTATGTCAAGAACATGGTAGAGAATGTCAAGAATTCAAATTCAGTTGCCATTTCCACTTATGGTACTTTTAAATGCAGCAAATGCAAATAATGCAGATACATTAATAACTATTCAATGCAGTGAACAGAACCATTTTTGCCCATGAAAGATATGACTGTGATTCATGTAGTGGTGTTTACTTGGCAAGCTGTGAAACATGTCTCAGCTTCTATGTAGGAAAGACTATAAAAAAGCTTGCTAAACAGATATACAAACATACGTTGGCCATTAAGAAAAAGGACATTAACATTTCTATGACTATGCACTCTTTGTCTTGTACTAATTATAGGAAGTTTAATTTCTTTGTATTACAAAAAGCGAATTTGGGTCATTTCACTGGAAACTACAATGTTTTATTGGAATGCCAGTACACTGAATGGCAGATCTATCCAGCAGCTGACAAGAAACTGGGGCTTAATGAATAAATAAACCACACATGCTTTTTATTGGCACAGTGGTTCTGAGGCTTACCATTTTATAGTAAAATTCATCAAATTGTGCATTGTTTTAATGTTGTTTTCAATTTTATTAGTTATTCAGTCAGCTCCTATTACTTTAATTATGTATTCATTGACAAATTGCTGCTTCACTTTGATTTGTTTAATCTGTTACATGATTTTTCAGCACTATTTTTAAATTGGATTGTTGTGGTTTTAACTTTATCTCTGAAGAAGTTCTAAGAATAAAAATAGAACAAAATCATCTTAATCTCCTTTGGCTGCTATTCTAGTAGCTTGCTGTGGTTTTAAGTTTAATTTTTATGCTGCTTTTTGGTTTACATTTTCAAGACTGTCATTCAAACATTCCTTAAAGGACAACAACGGGATTCTTTTATTAAATACTCAAATTCTCTGTCTTTTTTCACCCTATTTACTGTTTGTGCTATGAATAAACAAAAAAAAACAGCATTTAAAATATTTTAAATTGACTGTTTCTCTCCACTAGAACAATACCTTACTGTACTGTGGTGGTTTTACTTTCAAAAAACTTCTGTCCCACCCTTGCTGCAGTATCCAATTCACTGATGTCATCAAGGCCACTGAATATTGGTAGTTTTCTGTCCATTTCCCTCCCCAAACTGACATCACCACTACCGTCCTAAAAACCTACACAACCTGTGATGTCACAACACCCTGGTTCTTCCCCTACCTATACAGAAAGTAAAGGCTAGAACAAGAAAACAGTACATAAGTCAAGTCTCCTGCTGTGAGCTGTCAATCACTGCTGGTAACAGCTCAAATTACCCTTAGCACTTTGACAGCTAGGGAAGTTAGGTGTGAAGGGGGATAGGAGATGATTCAAACTAGCACAATTCAGGCTTCCTAAAATACTGCAGTTTAGCTATTCTAAAAAGAAGCAGCAGTAAAACGCACTTGGAAAGTCTGTTCTGTGGCATTTGCACTGTCTTTGTTTTAAGTATGGCGCAGTGGTGCAGCTGTACCATTGTTGCCTCATAGCAAGAGGTTCTCTGGTCTGATTCTCGGCTGGAGTGCCTTCTGTGTGGAGTCTGTATGTCCTTCCTGCGTTCGTGTGGGTTTCCTCTGGGTGCTCTTGTTTCCTCCCACATTCAAAGACATTCATCTGGAGCATTTCTCCCCAGGCCTCTGCTGAAAATTGGCTTTGTTCCAAGTCGGACTTTGCCGGTTAACAAATGTAAAATAAATAAAGTAGTCAATGAATGGCATGAAATGTTACTTAAAACTGACTGACTGAAAGACAGCAATGTATGCATGTAAAATCAATGCAGTGACAGAAGCTTTAGGAAGAAAGAAGCCTGCATGATGCATTTTTTTACAGACAAGCACTGCATTGTGGGATACATAGAGGCAGACTAAACAATCAGAATTACTTCAAGATGCCAGACCCCATGTGTTCAGACTGAGAAATTACATATAAAAATATTTAAAAACCTGTAAATAAGTCCAGAGTGGTGTTAAAATGTAGGAAACACCAAACCATGATGAAATAAACATGTTTTTTGCGTCTGTGGGTGCAGTTCTCCTTTATAATGCTGTAGAAGCAATGGCCACTAATGACAATCAAAGGAAGCAAAGTAATTAAAAATACAGATTGATGCTGACAGTGAAAATTAAGCAGTCACATCACTGTTGTAAACTGATGAGAGAGAGAAAACAATAGTAAAATGAGTCCCTCATCATAAGGATTTCTTTCTGTCCCCCTAACATTACATTAGGAAGGCACAGGCATTTACTATAAAATAAAACCATGCTAGCCATGGTTGCCTCCTTTCAGATCATTTTGGGGTATAACAAATTACAAAATAATTGCAACTATTTACTTTGATACACAGACATTAGTTATGCAGAACAGTTCAAGATTTGCTGAAAAACATTTTTTTTTGGGTGTGGTTCTCTTTTAAATATAGTTTTCTGGGTTTTTTATTTCAGAGTTTGGCCACAGTTATGGATCAGCATAATTTTTCTCCCAGTTAATCTCATCTGATAACTACACACAGATCTTATCTCTGTGTTCTCATAACCTTTACAACCAATACTGTATCAAATTAGTATTTACTGTGCACATATAATGTACATTACTGTCTCAGTTTTTACTGCATTATGTCCATGTTGCGAACATATTTCTGATGTGTACGTTGTTCTTCAGTGTTTTTGGAGCCTTTCTTCTCAGGAATCTACTAAAGATGGGGCTTCCCAACTGAAACTTCCTGGTCAGCAAATTTTAACATACCTACATACATAAAGATTTGATTATTTACTTACCTTGCACTGCATCTCTGTATCCTAAATAATTCTTGAAAATGTAATTGTTGTTATTTCAGAGTGCCTGCCTTGTTAGAGAAGTCAAGTAAATATATCTGATTTACTGCTGATGTACATTCCAAAATATCTGTCAAGACAGAAGACCACACAACAAAGAGCATGCCAGTTTATTACCATCTAGTGGGGGCAGAAAGTGACAAGGAAGCTGTGCGTAACAGTCCACTAAAGTACTGAAGAAATAGTCTGAGTGGTCTTCAGATTTCTATTATTATTGTATTTAGCATTAACTACTCCCATTTTTCCCAGTTTTCCACATGGGGTCAGGTTGTCTCCAACTATCACCATCTCCCTCTCTCTTTTGATCCAGTGCTACTCTCTTACCTTCAACAGTTATGCCTAACTGTCACAGGTCTTCTCTTACACAATCAATACCCCTCTTGGCTGGACACCCTCATTTTCTTTTGCCTACTTCCTGTCTGTCCCAAATCATCTTCACCAGATTGTTTTCTGGTTCCTGTACATGTGCCCGAACCACCATAATGTTTTCTTCAATCTTTTCTGCACTTGGAGTGACTTGGGCTTCTCTTCTGATGTCCTCATTTCTTTGTCTGTCCTACATTGTGCATACTACCACCCTTCTCAAGTATTTCACCTCCATCACTTCTTGCTTCCTCAACCGCTCTGTCTTTATGGCTCAGGTTTCTGCACCATATAGTAGTACTGGACGCACCACTTTTTTATGTACCTTACATTTCAGCTTCTTTGGCATTCTCCTGTTACACATTCCCCAATACTCTGTGCCATTTGGATGTAGCCCCTTTGATTCTAGGTTTGCCTCCTCATTCCAGCTCCCTTTCTCCTCAACCACGCCTGCCAGAAGCTATTGACCTGTTCCACTATTTTCCCTTCTATCTCAATCTCAACTTCTTGTGATTCACCCATTTGCTGCTATTACAACTGTCTTACCTGTACTCAGTTTCATCCTGCATGCCTTCAGTTTTCCTTTCCATTCCCCTATCATTTGCTGAAGCTCTTGCTCAGAGTCTTCCTGTAATGCTACATCTGTGTACATCAACATTGATCTGTCCCTTCCAACCTGTTTGATAATTTACTATTTGACCTGTTATCAATGACCTAGACGCAGCATCAAATATGCATGCTCTCATACAATATACTGATGGCTTTACCCTAGTGTGTTCAGCAAAAACTCTATCCACACTTTAATCAAGAACCCAACAGGCCTTTTCAGCTGTAGAAACCTGGCCTGAAAATTCACAGCTCTTAATAAACTCTTAAAAAAAAATCATGTTTCTTTTTACCCACAAACTACCAACTAAGGACAGACAGCTCTTTACAATAATATTAAATGACAAGACTCTAATTGAACTTTTCCCTAGCACTAAGCTACTAGGAGTCACCTTTCACAAATCCTTGAGGCTTGATCAATACATTCTGCAGGCTATCAAAAAACACACTAGAAATTAGGATCGCTTGACAGAATAAAACCCCATCTCACTAACAATATTAGAATAAAAATTGCCACAACCTATTTACTGCCAACCCTACTCTATGCTTCACCCATTTTTGTCAATCTTAGCTCCATTCAAGACTCTAAGCTTGAATAATGCTAGAACAAGGTGAACAAATTTGCAGTAAATAATCCGTACAGAGCCCACCACTGCACTGCTCTAAAGCAGCTAAACTGGCTCAAACTCCCTCATGCTGACACACAAATAACTGACAACTACCACAAAATAATTCATCACCATGAAAAGTACCCTAGCATGTAAAACCTTGTTCAATCATAGACCCCAAATAGAACAATGAGGTCATCCAACAAAACTCTACTTGCTATAACCAAATCCAACAAAACATCTGGCATTTCCCTCTACTCAAACTGCATCTCCAAATGATGGAACAGCAGCCCACATCCACTGAGGCAAACAAACAGCCAAGCCACTTTTAAATCACAACTCATAAAACACCTCATAGACACATGGTTTGCTCATGCACATCCCTGGATAAGTCCACTCCCTGCCAACCTACTAACTAAAATCTATTTCAACCACACAAACTTTGCTGTACTCTATACAACCTGCCAACCTACTAACTAAACAAAAATCTATTCAACTACATACTCTGCTGTATTCTATTCTCTACCGTTCCCGCATTTACCTTTGACTATCCCAATAGTACTTCATACTGCACTCCTAAACCCACCATCTACCATCATAACAAAATATTATCCAATCTACATCCCTTACTTTATTCTACAGCCACAACTTGTAAACATGACACTTTAATGAAAAAAAAATTATTCTATAAAGTCCTACTTTCATAGTTCCACTGCATTTTAAATTGTTTTTCTTTTTTCTTTCATTGTTTTAATATGAAATATCAGTAATCAAGAAATCTGCTATGTATATTGCTTTTAGTTTAAATATTTTACTGTTAACATTTTTTGCTATATTACTTTTTTGTACTTCCTGATGGTACTTTTCTTCCGGGGCCTCCACTGAAAAGGGGCTCTTATTCATAGTTGGATTATCCCACTTAAATGCAAAATTAAAAAATAAATAAATAAAAATAACGTAGTCCATCACCAGTATGAAGAGGAGTGGGCTCAGAGCTGAACCCTGATGCACACCCAGTCCCACTGGAAAACCCTTCTCTGAGTACTTGCGTCATCAAGTCCTTGTATATAGCCTGCACTAATTCTCCCAAGATTTCTGGGACTTCCAACCATCACATGGCTGCCCAAATCAGCTTTTTTCAGATCCCATCATCCACTTTCTCCACGTCTAGGAATGCCCAGTTGGAATCTTCTCATCAGTGACTCTCAGTTAACTGTCTCACTGCAAACATGTTATCAGTTGTGCTGCATCCTGACCCGAATCCAAATTGCTCATCTTCCACCTTACTTTTTATTACTCTGTGTACTTATTTATATATCACCCTCTCCAGACCTTTCATGCAATGTGACAAGTTTGATATCTTCCTACTGCCCACAGTTGTGAATGCCGCCTTTGTTCTTATATACTGGCACTAGAAAGCTTATTCTCCAGATATCTGTGATGTGCCTCTCTCTCCATACTGCTATGAGTACTCTATGGAACCATTTTTCCCCTAACTCACTCAACATCTTGATTGTATCTGCTGTGACTTTATCTGAGCCCACTGGTTTTCCTGACTTCATTTTCCTTAATGCCATTCTTAATTCTTCTAGTGTGGGCTCCTCCTCTTCTTTCATCATAGGCTGGGTCTGGAGCAGTGCAGACGTGATATTTTCCACATTCAGAAACTACCTGAAGTACTCTTTCCATCCGCCTTTAACATCCCGTGAACTGGTTAGTAGCTTGTTGTTGGCATCCCTTACAAAGGGCGTCTGATGATGACTATCTTATCTTTTTGTCTTTGCCTTGTAACTTGACAGAAGTATTTTGTGCTATCTGCTGAGTCCATTTCCAGAAGTTGGCAGAGTGCTTGTGATGCCTTTCTCTTTGCTATTGCAACTGCTCTCAGCCTCTGTCAGCTACCCAGTATTTCTTCTTAGCCTGGTCTGTCTCTTCTCTCTCCCAGTTTTTCTAGCAGTCCTCCTTTATTTCAAAGACTTCTGGACTTTTGCATTCCACCACCAGCATTCCCTGTGTATCTTATTTCCATAACTGTCTCAGCTACATATCTATTCTGTAGTCCTCACAAATGCCGTTTTGAGGAGCTGCCATTCTTCTACAAATCCACCTATTCCTCCTCCTTCTTGAGGTGCTAGAGCCATGAGTATTTCCTTGACATTTGTGCTTAATCTGACCATTGCTTGCAGCTGACTGTGGCAATTAGTGGTTTATGTTGTTGGGTCGACTGTTTCACTGTGGTGACTTTGCAATCACTGATTCTAGCGCAATGCCCTTTCCTTACTTGGAGGAAGTCTACCTGAACTGCATGTTCAATAAACTCATAAAAGATAGGTTTCCTGCAATGTTATTTATTTCTTCACAGAAGCAGACAGTATAAATGAAAATAACTGAAGTATTATACACATCAAAAATTACAAATGCTAAGCAGCTGGTCGGTTTCTTCTTAATGAACATCAGTGGTAGAAATTCTGATATACTCTTTAGAAAGCAGTATTGACAGGTTATGCAACCTAAACAGAATTTATTATTTATTGACATTTGTTGACCGGGAAAGTCTACTGGGACAGAAATAAGAAGTTATGTACCTACCATAACGTTCCATGTTAGTTGTCTTCTCTCGCCTTCTTTCTTGCTGGATGGGGTTCGGAGCCGATCCTCGGCTCCGACTCGGCACTTGTTAAGCTCGAGAGCTAATTTTACCAGCTCGAGGCAACCCTATATCCCATGATGCAAGGCGTGACTACCCCAGATCTCGTTTGGTAGCTATGAAAAAACCCTGCCAGCAACCTTCTTCCCAGAAAGGAAGAGGAACTAAATGTGGAAAGAAAACAAAGCAAATAACCACTAGAGACTAGTGACACTTCCTACTGGGGGTCCATAGAAAGAATGAACTGTACCCAGAGAAGAGTACAACTTCAAGGTCTGTCCAGGCTAGGGGGAAGGAGGGAGGGAGGGATGCAAGAAAGAAGGCGAGAGAAGACAACTAACATGGAACGTTATGGTAGGTACATAACTTCTTAATATTAAGTTGTCAAACTCGCCTTCATTCTTGCTGGATGAGACCGCGTCCCTAGCACCTCTATCCTGGGTGGCTCAATGGAACAGACTCTTGAGAACTGTGGAACCAAACCTAGCCCTGTCCCTGGAGGCCAAGTCCAATTTGTAATGAGAGACAAAGGTGTGAGGAGTGGCCCAAGTGGCTGCTGCACAAATGGTGTCAATAGGTAGCCTATCCTGAAATGCTGTGGAAGTGGCTAGGCACCTGGTAGAATGTGCGTTTGGTTTCGAGGGCAGTTGTTTGCCCCTAAGGAGATAAACATGAGAAATGATAGAAGATAGCCATCTGGATAAGGTCACCTTGGAGACGGGAAGACTCTTCCTGTTTTCTGCATAAGAAAGAAACAGTTGATCAGATTTTCTGAATTGCTTAGTTCTGTCCAAGTAATATCTGAGTTGGCGATGGACATCCAAACAATGAAGTTTCTGTTCCGCTCTGTCAGAATAATTAGGGAAAAAAACTGGCAATTCAATAGATTGGTTAATATTCGTCTGGGAAGCAACCTTGGGCAAAAAAGATGGATTAGTTCTTAAAGACACTCTATCTTTGTGGAAAACCAAGTATGGGGGACGGACACAGAGAGCGTGAAGTTCAGAAACCCTCTTGGCTGAAGTAACAGCAACCAGAAAAATTGTCTTCCAGGAAAGAAATTTTAATGAGCATGTAGCAGCCGGTTCAAAGGGGGGCAGAATCAAGGATGCCAGCATTAAATTCAGGTCCCAGAGGGGATCTTTGACTGGGGGTTTCAGGAGAAAGATCCCTCTAAGAAAGGCTTTGCAAAGCTTGTGAGACATTATGTTTTGATCCGCTAAGCCAACATGAAAATTTGAGATCGCTGCCAGCTGAACCTTAACTGTCGAGGAAGAAGAACCTGATTGAAAAATCTCAGCTAGGAAGTCCAAGACTGACTGCACTGGAGCAGTAAAGGGATCTATGTCCCTAGCCTTTGCCCAGAAGGAAAAACGCTGCCATTTACTAGCATAAATGCTTCTGGTAGAGGACTTTAGAGAAGCTACTATGATATCTTGCACGGGATTAGAAATCATAGGAAGCCTGGCTAAGGAAGGAAGTGGAGCAACCAAGCAGTGAGGTTGAGAGAATGAATGGCCTGGTGCAGATGACCCGAATGGTGGGTCAGAAGATCTGGAATTGGATCCAGATGCCAAGGCTGAACCAAGAGATGACTATGTAGGGACGGAAACCAAATTTGTCGAGGCCAGTAAGGGGCAATGAGAATCAATTTGGCTCTCAAGATGGTAGCTTTCTGAATCACTTGAGGTATCAGCGGGAATGGAGGAAAGGCATAAAGAAGTCCCCGGGGCCAATCCTGGGTTAGAGCGTCTCTGGGGGGATGGCCTGGAAGTGCAAAGAAGGAGAAGAAGTCTGGGCATTTGCTGTTTTGGGGTGTAGCAAAAAGGTCGCAGCAAGGGACGCCCCACTTCTGAAAAATCTCGTCCACTACTGATTGTTTGAGAGACCACTCGTGTGGCATGAGAATAGCTCTGATCAGTCTGTCCGCTAAGAGGTTGGATTTCCCGGGGATATGCGTTGCTATCACAAACTGATGAGAGGAGATTGCCCATTGCCAAAGTCTGAGAGCTTCTCGACACAGTGGATAGGACTTGGTCCCGCCCTGTTTGTTGATATACCAGACTACGGACATATTGTCCATCTGAACTGCAATAGTCCCTAAAGGAAGAAAGTCGCTGAGGGCTTGCAACGTTAAAAGCACCGCTCTCATCTCTAGGACATTTATGTGCAGATGGTATTCTATGGGTTGCCAAGTCCCATGGACCATCCTGCCCTGATAATGCCCCCCCCACCCGATCAGAGAGGCATCCGAAGTGACTGTGGCAACCGGAACTGGGGGAACAAACAGTCGGCCCTGATGGAGTTGTGGAGAAGACATCCACCAGGTTAGGTGACTCTTGCAGGATTGCATCACGAAGATCTCGTGGCGCATGGGAAGCTGCTGGAATGACCACTGGGTGAACAACATCCACTGCAGAAGATGCATGTGGAAGCGAGCTAAAGGAAGCAGTACGATGGCCGCAGCCATAAGACCTAGCACCTTCAGGACAAATCTGGCCCTGATCTTTCTGATGAGTAGTATGATCCGAACATAATTTTGGATGTCCAGAATTCTTTGGTTTGTGAGTCTTGCTGACATCCCGACAGTGTCTAATTCTGCGCCTATAAAGGTAATAGATTGGCAAGGAGACAATGAAGATTTTTCGAAGTTTATAGAGATCCCTAACTGGTTGCAGATGTGAAGAGTGTAGTCCCTGGCTTTGAGAAGTTGATGCCTGGTGGTGGCAGAGAGGAGCCAGTCGTCTAGATACGGAAACACCTGGAATCCTTGACGTCTCAGGTGAGCCGTGACCACTGCCATGCATTTGGTAAACACTCTGGGGGCTGTAGTGAGACCAAAGGGCAGGGCTCTGAATTGAAAATGACTGGTCCCCAGACGGAAGCAGAGAAACCTTCTGGAGCGCCTGTGAATTTTTATGTGATAGTACGCATCCTGAAGGTCTATTGAGCACATCCAGTTGTCCTTGCCCAAAAAGGGTAGAATGGACTGAAGCGTGACCATCCGGAACCTTGCCTTCTTGACAAACTTGTTTAGTTTGCTGAGGTCTAAAATTGGTCTCCAATCTCCCGTCTTTTTGGGAACCAAAAAGAATCTTGAGTAGATTCCGGATCCTACCTGGTCTGCTGGTACTAGTTGGATGGCTCTTTTTGTTAGAAGCTTTGATACCTCCAGCTTTGCCAACTCCCTTAGACCGGGTGAAACGTCCGGGAGGGATTGATGAGGAGCAGGATATCTCACGAAAGGGATATTGTAACCCTCGGATATGATTGACTGTACCCATTTGTCTTGAGAAAGGGAAAGCCAGGCTGTTGGGTACAGCGACAATCTTCCCCCGACTGCCTCCAAGGGTGGACAGTCGGGCAACACCTCAGGGGTGCTGGAAGGGTTTATCAGAGAGAGGCTCTCTGCTGCCCTGATTCTGCGGACCCCCTCTGCCCGTAGGGCGGCGTCTATTGTTATTACCCCCTCTGCCTCTGGGGGTAAACTGACCACGTGCATCCGGCGAGACTCCCTGAGATTTACGGACCCACATTTTCCCTCCCTTCTGCCCTTTGGGATAGGGTCTTGAAGGGGTGGAGAAATGGACTCCTACGGCAGAAAGAGTCTTGCCGTCTTGCTCACACCTGGTCAATGTGTCTTTCACCTGAGGCCCGAACAAAGCCGAACCATCGAAGGGAGTATTAGTGAAGGACGCCTTAAAGGGGTCCGCGAAATTACAAAGCCGCATCCAGGACTGACGCCTAAGTGCCACTCCTGTGCCTGCGGCTCTACTCGCCCCATCGGCTGCATAAGAAATGAGCCGCATGGAGGAGTTAGTTATAGAATTTAGGATTCTGTAGAAGGAACACTACTCACAGCCAAAGACACGTCTCACCAAAAAGAGACCAAAATGAATGTAAGAGTGAGAGTAGTCACCACGATCAAAGTTCTTCCAAATAAAAGTTCCAATCAAGGATCTCGATATATATCAAAAACCACTTTATTACAAAAAGATGTATAAGCGCTTTCGCGTAGTGCAAGCTACGCTTCTTCAGATACACTTACAAACATCACTCCACTTTTAAATACAAAGACCTTTTTGGCGGGCTCATTAACCCGATTACTTATTAGTTAATTACACATCACTTAGGAGTCAAAGCCAAAAATATCTATGGTGGTTTTATGTGTCTAAATATGTATACTTATTTATTTATAATTAATAGATATATTTTTGTAATAATGGATTAGGTGGATATTATTGTTATGGTTTGAACTGTATTTGTATATGCATATATGTATATACTATATTATATATTCTCTAAGATTTATGATGTATCTATACTTTATTAGCATTATGGACTTAATGAATATACATTATTTCAGGATATTTAATTTTAGGGTACAATATTGTCATATTTGTCTTAACTTTAGCATTATTGGATTGAAGTTATATACCACACAAGATGATAACACATATCCGTTAATCTTGGAATCTATAGGTGTTTGTTTATGTGTGGTCATAAAATCGGACATCATCCACAGTTAATATATTTACCTAATTTATTTGATTGATTCACGTAGTTTTGTACACATTTTTCACATTTCCACCATTTGGCAGTTTGTGTTATGAAATATACCTATAGGTAGCTATGGATATAATTTTGACAGCATGATCACACGCTACAGACTGTAGGACCCTGAAGCCTATTGGTTATGCTAGGGTTGTCAGTTGATTCATGCGGGTGTTTGGGGAAAATAATACGGCTGAACAGCGCGACTAGCAAACTTGTTATTAAATAGGGCGAGTTAGCAACTTAAAACAGTGACGATCTGGACATTATAGTATAATCTTGATTCAGGTCGGATATTTGGATTATGTCATGTTCACGCTCAAGGGATTCTATGGGCGGTAGACCTATATCAATGTACTATTGAGTAGGTTTTAAATACAGGTAACTGGATTTTAATGAGCAAGATGGAAATAATGTTTTTATGTATTAGACGACGTTTTGTCTATCCTTGATATATTGTGATTATTATGTCTGAGTAGTCTATGCAATAATTATAAGACTCAGTTTTGTTTTTAATCCTAATTTTATTCATGTTTTGAATAAGTACTCTTTTAACAATGTACAATGGGGAGATTTGTTTTGAGTTTTGTGTTGCTATATATGGCGCTTCCGACTACTGAAGCACGCACACAACATTGAATTGCATTCAAGCTTTGACTCCTAAGTGATGTGTAATTAACTAATAAGTAATCGGGTTAATGAGCCCGCCAAAAAGGTCTTTGTATTTAAAAGTGGAGTGATGTTTGTAAGTGTATCTGAAGAGGCGTAGCTTGCACTACGCGAAAGCGCTTATACATCTTTTTGTAATAAAGTGGTTTTTGATATATATCGAGATCCTTGATTGGAACTTTTATTTGGAAGAACTTTGATCATGGTGACTACTCTCACTCTTACATTCATCATAGAATTTAGGATTCCGAGTTGTGAGGCAATCTTTTCTTGAGCCCCAGCAGCTGACGGATCCTGAACTACCTCACCTAGTTCCTTGAGAATGTCTCTCTGAAGCCGGGTAAAGTGACAGAGATAGTTCAGCGAGCGCATAGCAAAGGTCGCTGAAGAAAACATCCACTTACCGTACCTATCCATGGTCCTAGAGTCCTTGTTAGGAGGATGGACAGGTACAGAAGGATCGGCAAGTTCCTTCTTGGTGGCAGCCGCCACCACCATGGCATCAACAGGGACACCCTTGATAAGAAACTGTTTGTCTGCGGGGGCCGTGATGAATTTAGAAGGCCTCCTGGGGACTGGTTCCACAGAATCCGGGGCCGCCCACGTCTTTCGAGCCACCACTTGCATGAGTGGGTCGAAAGGCGGAGACACCCAGGAGGTGGAGGGTCGAGATCCAAAAGCCTCCAGGTATACCGACTCATCCTCGGAGGGGTTAATGGAAGGCCAGTTCCCCCTCTGCTTAAGGAGTTCCAGAATGTCTGAAAAGGAGACATCCTCAGAGGGGGACCGTGGGGAACCCTCCGACTCATCTAAGTCGGTATCTGATGTCGTAGACTCGGGGGAGTCTGTGTGCTTCCTCTTGCACGTCCTCTTACGCGGGGTTCTCTGGAAGGATCAGGAGAAACCTCTGAACAGGAAGTTCTTCCCAATGGGGAAACCTGGGGCGATGGATCTCTGGGTCCGGAAGCAAGAGAATGGCAAGAGACATCAACAGGCACCGAAGAGGGAGGAGCTAATGGAATTGACCGTTGACTCAGCTCCGGGGCTAGAACACTCCTCATCACCTCAAAGGCTCCCCTCCCAGGGAGGCCAGAAGACTCCCGCTCCGAAGAGACAGGAATCCCCGGTCCCACCGAAAGAGAAGGCTCCGAGGCCGATGTCGGTGCCGAGCTCACCAATGCTGAAGCTCCAAGAGGGAGAGCGGGGTCGGACAAGGGTCCGATGCCACTCGCCCCCTCGGAGCCGACAAGGGAGACTCGACGACCGGATCCTTCCAAGGAAGGTCTCATGCAGGAAATTGGAGTCTAAGACGACGGAGCCGACAGGGGAAGTATCGGCTCTGGCACACCCACGGTCAACGTTCCGAGAAGCTCCGGCTTCGAACTCTGAAGGAGAGTCGGAGGAGGAATTTCAGGGGGATGAGGGATAGCGGCCGTCTGCTGAGACGGGCTATGGAGCATTTGGGCCAGTGCCTGTGACTTCAGCAGTCTACTTACCACCCTCTCCAAGTCATGGTCTGACAGCCTGGAAGACCTTGAAGATTGGCTCCGATGGCTCCGCTCCGAAAGTAGAGGAGATCTCGGAGCCGAGCGAATCGACTCCAGGGAAGGGGACCGAGATCTTTTCTTGGAAAGAGCCATCAGAGCCGAAGACCCTTCGGTTCCAGATGGAGCCGACAGCTTTTCGGCACCAGTCCTGGTCAAGGAGACGTCGGCTCCGGCCGGGGCTGACATCGACATAGGTGCAAGTGTATCGGAGCCAGGCGGTGCTGATACCACCACCTCAGAGGTAGAAAGATCGGCTCCAGCTGGAGCCGATCTCGACTCCGAAGGAGTCGGAGCCACCGCCGAAGGCTTAGGAACCACAGCCTGGGCTTTAGATGGCTTAGAGGGCTTTGCCAACCAAGTCTTGGTCGGGGAACCCTCTGGCTTCAACAAGCCACGTAGAATTAACTTGTTTCTACGCTCCTGCAGGACTCTCTGGCTGAAGGAGTGACAAATAGCACAGGAGTCCTGCAGGTGTAAAGGCCCCAGGCAGTACACACAAGAAGTGTGACCGTCTGTCAGAGACATTTTCTGACAGCACGAGTCACACTTCTTGAAGCCTGAGACCTTTACTTCTTTTGACATGGTATGCCAAACACAAAAACACACAGACACACACCAGTCACACAGTTATCTAATGAAAATAGGGAAACTGAAAAACACACACACACTTCCTGACAGAAAATTAATGGAAGGGAGGCTTAAGGCCTAAAGGGAGGAAAAACTATCCCAATATAAATGAGAAAGGGAATATAGGGCAAGATAGTTAGATATTAGTTAACACTAACTCTTAAGAAAGGAAATCAGGAAAAAGGAAAAATTGTTTTGACTGAACTTTAGTATAAAATACTAAAACTTTACCTGAGCTGGTAAAAGGAGACCTCTTCGCGAAGCGGCAAACGAGATCTGGGGTAGTCACTCCTTGCATCATGGGATATAGGGTTGCCTCGAGCTGGTAAAATTAGCTCTCGAGCTTAGCAAGTGCCGAGTCGGAGCCGAGGATCGGCTCCGAACCCCATCCAGCAAGAATGAAGGCGAGTTTGACAATTTAACATCCTATTTTCAGTGGAAGCCCAGGGAGAAAAGCTCCAGTTACAGATCAAAATTTTACAACAAAATATGTGTAATAATAAAGCAGTGTACAAAAATTTTTATACAATTTCTTAGTAATAAGTAATACACAGAGTAGAAAGTTTTATACAGTTTGGTTAGGTGTTAGGACACATACAGTATTTTTAATGGCATTCATTGTATGGAGGGGAAAAAGACAGTAGATACATTCATAATAAACAGTTCATTTATGCACTTCATTACATGAGAAGCTTAAGTCTAGATAAAGCTAGGGAATTAAAGGTTTCTTAAAAGGTAGCTTCTGATGTCATAAAGCACAGACAGCATCACAATGAAGAACTAAGAGGTAAAACCACCAAGGATATCTTCCATTTGCACTGATGGGAGCTACAGAGTTCTGTGTCATGCTGTTGGCCTTCTGCAGGGAAGGACACCACTACTCGATGATCTCTTCTTTATGCTGTAGTGACTACAGTGCCTACTATAATGCTGCTAGCTAGTGGCCATGGTCTAAGATGGTACACTACATCAAATTTATGAGCCCAGTTTAGCCAGTGGCACACTGACTCCAGCTGTGGTAATAAAGCACATCAACTGTGGTAGGTGGACATCAGTGGACATGATGAGGGTGAAGAAGTATGAGTCAAAGGATTGAGATAACAGTCCCACAATAAGTGTTTATAACAGCAAAAATTAAACAAATGCAGAAAAAACATCAGTCGTGCTCATAGACAGAATTTATGACACTAAAATGGCAGTTCAGTTTTATTTTTCAGTGTTTTTCAAATTCTTTTCTTATAAGGCATAACCACTTCCTTGGCACTTCATAAGAGTATCTCTCCACCCCTCGTTCATCATAAGGAATGTGCCAGCTGTCACCTGTTGTTTGTATTATAGTATCAACATTAGGAGTCACCTGAAGGAAGAAAAAGATAAAACATCAAGAAATATGCATATACCAGGTTCTGCTGAAAAACATTAGTTAAAAAAGAACAATGGACAACGAAATACATACTAGTGACTGTCAGTTTATTTGTAAAGCCAGCACACTAGGTTCATGCATCCTGTTTTCATGTGCATCCACTGTATATGAAAACATTTTAACCTTGACAGTAGAGCCTGGAAGATTTACAGACTCAGAGATGGACTGATAGTTTCATACATACTGTCTCCTCTTTATTCCTTTGTCTCTTTGCAAAAGACAGAACTGAACATAAATCACCTGTTTTTTTTTCCAGCTCTAAATCACAGGAAGTTACTAGGCTATTGGCCCTGAGGCCCTTACAAGTCTAGCCAAGAATACAGCCCATGTTCCAACAAGTCAGCACTCTATGCCACTGTCCAGCAGGGACACAGGTGGAATCCCAGGGGTGTATTTTTTGTTCCCCATCCAGTTATCCAGGTTGTACTTAAAAAGGGTTAATGAGGTACTCTGCTTGACATGGAGAGGGAGTCTATTCCACAAAAGGGGGAGTCTCTGGGACACAAAGCTGTCCCGCCAACAGATCCTACTGATGTCACATACCAGATTGATGCTGCACGTATGAGTTACTCGAGTGGAGTTTGATTTGCGGATATGCAGCAGTCCCATCACGGCGGGGTCTGAGATTGCTTTGTATGCCAGACAGAGGTCACCTCTGAGGAGTCTGTAGGACACTGAGTAGAGGGACAGGGCCTTTAGCCTATCTGTGTACGGTGGATGTTTGAGGCCCTGGATTCTCCTGGTGAGGAATGTCTGTGGTCTCTTGAGCTGCTGCATGTGCTTTGTGAGGTACATGCCGAAAGGGGCACTGTACACAATAATGGGTCTTATAAGGGAAGAATACTGGGATGTTATGACCACCTTGTCCCTGGATGAGATACCCTTACTAATGAGGTGGGCCATGTGGAAAGCTTTCTGTAAAATGGAGGCAATATGGTGGTCAAAAGTCAGTTTGCTATCAACCTGGGTGCCCAAGTCTCTCACAACTGACTGCGTGCTTAGGACCTTATCAATGTGATAATTTGTAAGGATGTCACTCTCCCTAAAGGGGATGATGATGATGCATTTTTTGGCATTCAGTTTGAGGCCATGTTTCTGGCACCAGTCATTTGATTGGGTGTGAACCTCTTGGATGATGTCCACATCACTAGGGGAATTGATGACAGGACCCAGCTTGTAGTCATCTGCAGACTTGGTCAGCCATATCCCACTGCTTTTGGCCTGTATCTCAGAAAAGTATATCCCAAAGAGCAGAGGCCCCAAGACCAATCCCTGGAGTACACTGCTTGTTATGGGTATACTACTTGAGGTGGCTTCCCCTGTTTTGACTAGGTGGATTCTATCAGTGAGCCAGTTTGCTACCCATCTGGTAACATATGGATTGATGCCTAGCTAAGAGAGTTTTTGTATTATACCTGAGTGGGGAATAGTATCAAAGCCTTTGGCCAGGTCACGGTAAGCAGTGTGCACTGTCTTCCCCTCATCCATGGCCTTGGTGACTGTCTGAAAGAAGTAGACCAAATTTAACAGGCATGACCTCCCTTTGATGGAATCAAACTGTGTTGGACTGAGTGTCTGGAGGTTGCCAATGTCCTTGTTAATGAGGTCCATGATAATCCGCTCCATGGCCTTGCAGATCAAGCTAGTTAGGCTGATGGGTCTATAATTTCCTGGACTGGTGGACGCTCCACCTTTGTGTAAAAGGATGACAGTGGCTGTCCTCCACTCGGCTGGGATGAAGCCAATGCTCAGGCTTTGGCTGAATAGGATGCCTAATGGTGCTGCAAGTTCCTGCCTGGGTTCATGCAGGATGCAGCCTGGGATATTATCAGGTCCCAAGGAAGCTGTATTTTTTGCCCTTGAGAGGGCAGTGATGACTTGCTCCCTAGAGATAAGGGGAGGGGAGCAGGTACTGGAGATGTCCTGTTTTACTGATGGGGGGGCAAAGGGGTGAAGTTTTCACTGAACCTGTCTGCCAACAGGTTATATCTACGGTGTTTGTGTATGTGGTGTCCTTGAGCACCAGTTCTGAGCAGATCTAGGTGCTTCCCTTGAGATTGCGGACATATGTGAAGAAGGCCTTATGATTGTCTTTAATAGATGTGGCCAATTTGGACTTGAAGTTTACTTTGGAGGATTTCACTGGTGCTCTTATCTGCTTGTTCAGGCTAAGGAGAGATTGCTTCCAATTAGGTACCTGTTCCTTCTTGGTTCTGGACAGCAATTATTTCCTTTTATTATAAAGTTTATCCATTACAGATGTCCACCAGACAAGTTTACTCTTCCTTGAGGAGGAGGAGGATTTCATCCTGTCGGGTATTCCTGATTTATTTCAGCTATGTAAATGCTCATATAGTACTTTGATGTAGGTTTAGACATATGTGCCAGTTCCTATGGAGAGGGAGGGGGCTGTGAAGCTGTTACTACCTTCCCTCAGGATGCTGTAATCAGCTTTGGAGAAGTTTTTTTGTTTGACCCTAGCTAGGGTGGGTCAGGGGAGATGGTGACTTTGAAAGTGACCGCTTTGTGGTCGAATCTTACCAGGGATGACAGCATTGTAGGGATGCTGCAGTGGTTACTCATGTTGGTTAATAACAAGTCCAAGATATTTTCACCTCTTGTGGGAGTACTGACCCACTGGTCTGAGGCATCTGCATTGAAGAAATCAAGGAATCTCTGGTATTTGTGTTTTGGCATGAATATTTCTTCCAATCTATGGTTAGATAGTTAAAGTCACCCAGGCTCAGGGTAAAGGATTGAATCTTGATAGATTCAAAGAGGTCCAGATAGGTGAAGTGGGCATCTTGAGTCAAAGTTGGAGGCCTATAGTTATCTATGATTTGAATAAGGGTCTTGTCAATTGTTAACTGCGCCGGGAGTGTTTCCTGTGCGTTATACTGTCTGACCAGCCTGGAGGCTGTGCATGTGTTTTATGCATATTGTAACTCCACCTCCTTTTGCTTTGCTCCCCACGGTTTGTGGTTTGAATGTATGATAGACAAAGCAGTTGATTACTTCAACTCCACATTCCTAAATATCCTCAACCAAATAGCCCCCTTAAAAACTATCAGGGTACATAGCAACCCCACACCTTGGGTCCAGAAAACCACAACTGCCATACTTAGAACAAGGGATAAAGCCTGAAAAACCTGGCACCACACCAAGATCACCCACAGCTAGGCAAACCTTTCACGAGCTCCGCAACAAAGCAAAAAAGCAGGTTAAGCTTGATAAACAAAATTACTGTATCACTCAACAAAACAAATACAGTACCAAACTTCAAAAATTCTGGGCAACAATAAATAACATCCTAGAGTCCGGAAGAACCACCACTCCCACCCCCAATATAACAGGTACGACATAGCCTCCAGCTTTAATAACTATTTCACCTCCTCAGTACTCAA
>NC_056737.1:382772055-382774555 GCF_019279795.1 Protopterus annectens | reverse complement strand
TCCATATCATGGGCAGTCTCTAGGTTATGAACCTGTCCCTCCAGCTTGTTCTGTTGATTGTGGTAATAAGACTGAGGTCTCTGGAGCGTATGGTGTGGAGGGATTGGGATTTCTTTAGATGTAGCATTTCCAACAGAGCTGGGTCAGACATGGCTTTGTAAATCAAGCAGAGATTGCCTCTAAGTAGGCGATATGAGAGAGAGAATAGTTGTAGTTTCTTGAGTCTGTCCATATAGGACATGTGTTTAAGGTCTAAGATCCTCTTTGTGAGGTACTTTTGTAGCCTCTCCAGTTGTTGCAGGTGTCTAGTGAGGTACATGCCAAATGGGGCATTGTACTTGATGATTGGCCTAATGAGGGAAGGGGACTTTCTTACCAAAGTGGCAATGTGGTGGTAAAAAGAGAGGTTTCTGCCAACCTGTGTTCCCAGATCTCTTATAATGTCCTCTGTGTTCAGTGGACTACCAATGATGTGGTAATTCATGGGAACCGGGTTTTTCCCAAAGGGGATGACGACACATTTTTTGGCATTGAGCTTAAGGCCATGGTTCTGACACTAGTCGTTGGTCTCTGTGTGACCTTTCTGTAGGATGTCAACATCACCTGGGGAGCTAATAATAGCTCCCAACTTGCAATCGTCTGCAAACTTTGTCAGCCAGAGTCCCTTCATGTTGGCCTAGACTTCAGAGAAGTACATACCAAACAGGAGAGGACTCAGGACTAAACCCTGTGGGACTCCACTTGTGACTGGTCGGCAGTCTGACTTGGACAGTCAGCTACTTTCACACTGTGGGTTCTATCTGTGAGCCAGTTTGAAGCCCACCTAGTGATACAGCTTAGTGAGCTTTTCTATGATTCCTGAGTGGGGAATGGCATCAAAGGCTTTGGCCAGATCAAGGCAGGCTCTATGAATCACCCTTGCCTTCATCCACAGCTCTGGTGACTAACTCAAAGAAGTCGACCAAGTTGAGCAGGCATGATCTACCCTTCACAAAACCAAACTGTGTGGGATCCAGAGTTTGGAGATTCCCTATATCCTTGTTTATTAGGTCCATGATAATGCGTTCCATAGCTTTGCATAGCTTTGCATATCAGACTCGTCCGGCTAATGGGGGCAATAGATCCCTGGGTCTGTAATTGCTCCTCCTTTATGGAGAGGAATGACTGTAGCAGTTCACCTTTAAGTAGGGACAAAGCCCGAGGTGAGGCTATGATTGAACAGGGCACACAGGTGAGGTGCCAGTTCACTCTGTAGTTCATGTAGAACACAGCCAGGGATATTGTCAGGCCCCACAGAAGCTGTATTCTTGGCCTTGGACAGTGCTGTTTTAACCTGGGCAACAGTAATACTGGGTGCCTGGCAATCTACTTGTATTGTGATTGGTCCTCTGGTGGGGGAGAGAGTGGTAAAGTTGGCGCTGAATCTGTCGGTCAGTATATTGGCAATATCTGCTGGCTCAGTATAGGAGGTACCATTGTGCAGTAGCTCAGAGCAAATTTAGGTACTGCCATGGAGATTCTTTACATAACTATAGAAGGCCTTGTGGTTGTCTTTACTATCTGCTGCAATTCTGTTTTCATAGCTAGCTTTAGAGGATTTGATGAGGGATCTCAACTTTTTGTTGAGGCTGATAAGGGAGTTTTTCCAGTCTTGGGACTTCACCTTTTTCTGCATCAGTTTCTCCTTCTGTTGTAGAGTTTTTTATGGCATGGGGACCACAAGATTGGCTTCCTTTTTTTGAGGAGAGCATCTTGGTTCTACTGGGTATGGTGAGATCCATGCATTTGTATACGTGTATGTACAGTGCATCAGTGTATGATTCGGCAGTCATGCAACTATTCTCCATTTGCATGGGTGCTGTGAAATTAATCACATCTGTTTTTAGGAGCCTAAAGTTAGCTTTGGAGAAGTTTTTCATGGTGGTTATCTTTGCGAGGTGGGTGGGAGGGATGTGGATTTCCAAGGTGATTAGTTTGTGGTTGGCTCTAACCAGGGAGGAGTTGACTATTGGTGTAGAGCAATGGTCGCCCATGTTAGTAATGACTAGGTCAAGGATGTTAGTAATGACTAGGTCAAGGATGTTGCTACCTCTAGTGGGGGTAAGAATGAGCTGGTCCAAGGCACTGGAATTAATGAATTCCAGTAAACGTTGGGCAACAGTATTGGTACACACAAAGTTTTCCCAGTTAATGGAGGGGTAGTTAAAGTCGCCCAGTATGAGAATGTTAAGTTGGACCCAAATATTCTCCAGGGTGCTTAGGAACATGCAGTGTTAGTCTTGGGACATGGTTGGGGATCTATAGCAGACTACGACCTGAATCGCTGTCTTACCCAATGTTTGCGGCACCCAAAGTATCTCTGATGCGTTATGTTGGGCTACCAGTCTGGAGGTGTGCGCATCTTTATGAATATGGAAACACCACCACCTTAGACGCTTCGGTCCAAGTTCTGTGGACGATGAAATACAACTGGGGAACAGCTTCCATATTAGGCTCTCTT